>NW_006768788.1:177517-363258 GCF_000204055.1 Melampsora larici-populina 98AG31
GAGCATCAAAGAAAACAAAGGAACCATGTATGTATCAGCTACATGCAAGACTTGAATTTTAGGATATGAATGGAATGGGTGGAATGAGTTCAAAATAAAATGGTGGGGTAATTAAAACAACAATTAAGTGTGGAAGGATTTGTAAAAATTCCCAATGCAAGAAAAAACAAACAATTTATAGGTTGAAAAAGAAAAGTCGACTCATTTGAAAAGTACCAATCATCAAATACTAAAAGTCAAAGACCTGTAAGACAACTCAGAGACACATGAAACAAAGCGTTTGTGGTAAGCATGATACCACAAGTCCAAAAGTGAAGCATTTGTTTGACAGGAATGTTAAAAAGAATTGTATGAGATATTGAACACATGGTGGGGACAGCTCTGATTCAAAGAAATGAGGGAGGTAAATGCCAAACAGAGATGAACAGTGTGATTCTTGCAGATCCAATCAAGCCTGGCTTGCAGCGCCGCGCAGCGCAGCAAAGACTAACCTGAGCTGCGTAACTTCAATTTTTTGGGGGGAGGGGTGGTAACTTGAATGGAAGCGGGGGCAACAATCTACCAAGTTTTGGGAGCGGGAAGTGGAGCTTTTAACCGCAGCGTTTCGCAGCGTATCAAGCCAAAAAAAAACGTAAAATCAAATTTTGATAAAAAATAAAGAAAAACATTGAACATCTAGTTCTTAATGGAAAAGACCGTCATGAAAGTGGAAATAAGACTTATTCATTAAAGATTGTAAAGAAAGTAAAAAAAGGTAAGCAAGAAAAAGAAAAAGAGACACACACAAAGATGGACTAGTTGGTAAAGACTGTAAAGAACATTAAAAATAGGAAGTAATTCGAGAGCAGTGTTAGAGAGAAAGGAGGAATAATCTTAAGTGTGAAAGTGAGATTTCCTGGTTTTCTTTTGAACCATCTTCTTAGCATAATCGATCACCTTGCCAACTTGAGCAAAATCGCCGGCCAAAGGGACATCTTCAATCATCCACAACTGGCTGCTTACCGTCATCTCAATCATGCGTGGTAGCAAGCCTCCTCGTTCAGCTGTGCAAACCTGGCCAGCCACCGAGAACGATCTTTCAGGGGCAGCAGACGCTGCAGGCGTGGCGAGGTAGTCCTGAGCTAGTTTGGATAAGACCGGGTATTTACTCGCATGGGACTGCAAGACCAAAACATTTGTCAGTGAGATGAAAAACTAAAGTATTAAGTTAGTATTACCTTCCACCAATCCAAAACGTATTGAGGGTTGTTGAGCTTAGACGAGAAAGGGTCAATTCCTTGAAGATATCGCTCGATGTCGGTTAGGTCACTTGATGTGACTACATCATTGTAAAAAGGCAAGAAGTCGTGTCCAAATTCTTCATGATCAGTTTGCGTTGGCGATTCGGATCGGGGACGAGCTGTGGCTGGTTGAAGGTCAAGTTCAAGTCGAGATTCTTCAAGTTTATCATTGTATATATCTTTCAAAAGTTCTTCAGCCCGATTGTTGCCTTTGGCACCCATGCCAAATGAGTGAGTGAAGAATTTAACTCGAAGGCCGGGATGGAAGACAGCGGCAAGAATGAGAGTGTCGCACTCCAGTGCTTCATTTAAATACTTGATGATCTTGTCTATCATCACATCTACCATGGGGTAGAGGTGATCGTTTTGGTGCATCTTCTTCAATCGGGCCTCCATGGACGCCTTGAGTTGAATATACTTTAGCAGCACCAAACAACCCGTGGGTTTATCTCCCTCCATCTCGCGGGTTAAGAACTTGAATGGCTATAAACAATTTTGATGTAAATGTAAGTTAGATCGAATGTAACAAAGTCAAATCGAAGAAGAAATGAAACTTACTGTGAGGATGTCCAAAACATCTCTCATTGCTTGCCAGTCCGCCACAGAGAACACCACTTCTTCAAAGTAACCAAGCTTCTTACCATCCGTCTTTGCCCGTCGTCTCTTTGAGTGAACCTCGGCCAAGTCATCTCTCATGACTCTATCAATGAGCTGAAAGATGAATCAATGACAATTAGCAGTTATTTAAAAAGAAGTGAAAATAAAAAAGGACTTACATCTCGTGCGGCCCACATCCGCTCCCAACGTTCCGCACGTATACCCCACCTAATACCATGCCCCGACAAGAGGGCCTTGAGGTTGGGTAGCCCGTCTATTTTACGTTGTTCATTTGCCCTTTCTCGGCGTCGATTGAAGTCAGCCCGGTGGCCGCTGGATCGTGTCAGCTTTTTGTTGACAGTATCCATCTAACGTAATGCAATCAAGACAAAAAGAAGGCATTTAGAATGAAATTCATAACAGAATGTCAAAATCGAAATATAATGAAAGTTGAGAGACGTGAAATGAGACTTACATCATCAGTTAGCTTTTTCATGTACGTATCACCAAGAAGATAAGCAGCCTTTCTATTTTTGTAAGTCTGAGGTTCATCTTGCTGTTCCTTATTGTCGTCTTCACTTTGATCAGAGTTTGAGTCCGAATTGTTTGAGTCACTACTGTGATTTGATTCAAGATCATCGTTGTTGATCTCATTGCCATCCGGATCAGTCTGAAGGTCGGGGACATCCACAAGCTGCTCTTCCTCTTCAATAACTGCCATAACCCCAATGGCGGGAAACCTACCTAATTGGTCATGTCGAACACGTCTGGGTTTTAATCCAAGCGCGTCCAGACCAGCCTTGACAATGAGGCCCATTTTGTGGCAGAAGCATCGTATCGTCATCGTTTTCGGATTCCAAGCAAGCCGGTGACCTGAGTGAAAACCTTCTTCCTCCAGCTGTCGATGCATTTCACGTGCCATGGTGAAATTGTTGCTTCCAGAGTCGGAGACACTGGCAAGCATGTAAAAGGAGAGGTGATGTCAGGATCAGAAATAGAAAGGAAATATAAAAAACGAAGAAAGACTTATCCTTTTATATAGATCATTCTTTTTCAATATTGCCACCATAGGCTCGGCGAGTAAAACTCCCTTATGATGCCATGCAACGACCTTCAATGACAAATGACGGACTACATATGTCCAGTCCTCCTTAACATACGAAACCGAAGCACCGATGAACGCGTGAAGATTGCCCTTCACGGTCCAGACGTCCTGAATCAAGCAAAACTTGCTTGATAATTCCTAGAAAGTACAAACGAAAGAGAAAGCAGAATGGAAAAAAAATGAGAAAGTCACAACAATGAGAAAAACAAAAAGGAAAGATACATACTTTCAGCTCTTGATCAATAACTAGATCACGAAGTGAGAGATAGAGTCTCTTCGCCTCTTCAGCGGACCATTTTCTACCAAAGACGCGGGCATCAGGCCTTAACCAGTACAATATCGACTTGAGGATCGGATCTTCGATTCGAATAAAGGGTAAGGCATGCGCTACTTGCCATACTGCAAGGCACTGGTTGAGGGTTTTGTTGTTGAAGGCTGGTGCTGTGTTTACAAACGAAGCGAGTGAAGATTGATGATTATCTTTGAGAGCTTGAGCACGTAGTTTGGAAACTGATGGAGGCAGCTTGGCTCCGGCCGCAATTGCCTGTCGACGGCGAGGACAACCGGCTCCTGATTTACCAGACTGGTTGTGCCCATCGCGGTGAGCCTTCAGATTGGATTGAGAGCTCGCGCTCACTCAAACGACCTTGCTGCACCATCGACAAGCGTATGAGAGAGGTGGTCCATCCAGAGGCTAATG
The DNA here is from genome assembly GCF_000204055.1 of Melampsora larici-populina 98AG31. Lineage (NCBI taxonomy): Eukaryota > Fungi > Basidiomycota > Pucciniomycetes > Pucciniales > Melampsoraceae > Melampsora > Melampsora laricis-populina. Next base: position 181,200 of record NW_006768788.1, read on the forward strand.
ATAACAATATATATTGATGAGTATAAGAAGTATAAGATAAAGATAAAATTGACTTACATCTTTTTTTTCTTTACAATGAAAGCCTGGCTCAAAAAACGTGAACGGACAATCAAAATCTTCGTCAACGGGTATGTTCCTCTTTCTCTTTCGGATCCGAGTGTTTTCTTCATCAGAATCCTGTGCCAAGTCGACCACAGGAGGTCCCGAGGGGTCCTATATGAGTTCAGACATTAGTAAGTCCTCTTTAGATATACATTACTGCAATTGAAGATTTTCACTTACCTCGACACTTTCTTGGCTTAGCAAGGTACCGGAACGGACCTGGTTCGACCCAAATAAGTTATTCAATGGGTGTTCTATTCCGATTGAGTCATGGCCTCGGCTGATGGAGGTACTCGTGAGCTAGTGTGAAGTGGGAAATTTAAATGTTAAAAGATATGTTTTAACATGTGAAATCAGAGATAGATGAACAAAATAAGAAAACTTACTGTGGATGATTGACGTGTGACTGTCTTTGATCGGCCACGAGCTGGTTCACGTATCAATTCGTCGCCTGGTAAGGAGGCTGATCTTTCTCGGCGTCGGTGGACGTGCGCGTCTCTGACGTCCCTGATCGATCTGAATGAATTCCAGTCTTCAAGAGCTCGTCGAGAGTCCGAACTGGGGGTGATCATACCGGGAGCTTTTTTGGCTGGTGTGATGATTCGAGATGATCTTCGAGTTGGAACTGAAGCAGTTGGAGGAGCCGATGTATCATCGGTTTCGTATCCAGAGGCCAGGAAGGAATCTACAGTGGTTTGCTTGGTCAACATATTAGTCTATTTATGAGAATAAACGAAAAAAATCGAAATGTAAAATTGATCAGTGATGGTTGAATGTAAAGTTAAGAGAACAAATGTGATGGTGAACCACTAGTTTGGACTGTAGTTGATCGTGATCAATGCTTACCTTTATAACCCAAAACAAGGACTCGTTTTGCAAGAAGAACCATATGATAGCCTTTTTCCATAACAACAGCCACTTGATTTCATTTGGTGAGGTTTGGAGGTCTGAGCGTTGAAAGAAACATGGCACTAATGAAGTCGTGTTGATTGATCTGGAAAGGGCGGCCATCGATTGAGATCTATTGAGATGAATTGGTGGTGTGGTGGCAGATAGCGTGGGGTGTGTTGAGTTAACTGAATGGTGGCTGTCCACCCGGGTACACCGCGATTCCGGATTTCGCCTGGGAAATCCCAGACCGCGCCTGAGAAAAAGAGTGAAACACGTACAGTATTGTTAGCTCAATGCTTGTATCCTCACTTTGAGTTGACCCACAAGCCCACCGCCCGTCCCAGACTGCGGGCCACGTGACTTTGGGTGTTGTGTGAAACCCCCTCATCATGGGTATACAACAACCTGAGATTGGTCGTCACAACCCTGTACGCACCACGACGCGCAAGTCTCCTCACCCCTTTCAGTACAGTGACTTAGACACCACGCACTCACACTGTCTACCAATACCCTTCAATCGCCCATGCTATTCAACCAACAACTTTACGATCACATCGAATATTATTCAAAAATCTCCCACTGCAAACCCTCTTTCTCTTTACGTGAAAGTCATTACTCTCCTCGGCTTTGAGCAATCATGCTCCTTTTGGACTTTGTCTCTTGTATCGAACATCAACATCCTCATTTGGCCGCGACTCTCACCGTGTCTAACCTCATACGTTTTGTCACCCTTTCCGCGGAGGTCTATCAGCGGGCCAACAAGGCAATCAAATTGACTTCCGACGATGGCCGAATCATCCCATTCCTCCAATTGGTGTTGAACCTCCCCATCGATACTGTTGATTACTCCGTACTGTGGAATCTTATGTTCGCCTCGCTGCCCTCCGCTTACAATGATCCAGCGGCCCTTATTTGACTGCACGGACTTAACCCTGTGCTCAACAAGACCAAAATTTACAAAAAGTACTTTGTGCCCCCTATCTCGCAATGCTTCATGTGTAACCGACCGCGGGGACACGACCTAGTGCAACGGCCTCGCATACAAGGATACATGTATGATTTGGACGGGATCCACTTGGCTGAGTTTCACACTTGGGCTTGCTTAGGTAATGTCTCCATCTTCAAATTAACAATAGTCGATTCTCATGTTTATAACTGACTAGACCTTGCCAAGGGCAGACTGCAAGACTTACTATCGGCCGTCCTATTATACTCACAAGAAGGCTAGGTTTTACTACTCAGACAATCAGCGTGCAGACCCACAACATTTCCAGGTGCATTGCCACTTCGGCATGAGTTACCGACTTGCACGCATGTTTTGGCAATCCCAGATGCTTGGACAGTAAGCACCATCTTCGATACATTTACAAAACGTCAACTTTGGCTGACGTTTTTCACACAAAGTACCTCTCACTTCAATTTAGCCAATCTGTTCAACGTTACCCATTTCAATTCTCAGCAGGTACCGACTCACGCTGGAACATCCCATTCTTTCTCTCCAAAAATGTCTCCCGAACTGGCTCGCGATGCCGTGGACCTTTTTAGCCTTCTCCGACGTTGTAAGCGCCGCGGGGCTATCCTTCAGCTCAATGCGCACGGTCAACAAGAGGATCGTTTGTTACCTACGATGGCGCGCGAGCTACATCACGTGGCCAACCATGGCTCAAAATATCGCGATCATTTCTGTTCGTATTGTGTCAAAGTATTTGAGGTGGAGCACGGAGGAAACGTTGCACTCAAGGGTAAGTATCCTTTTTTAATCTACCTCATGACACACTCTGAATGTGGCGTGTTTGCAGCAATTCGCGCAGTAGTGACCGATGGTCTCACCATTGGCCATTGGCGCTGCAGTGCTTCTTCGGTTCAGCTGGAAGAACTGGCCCATCGGGCCAACGCTCCTCCACCCAACGGTCCATGCCTAAATCCATTACCAACAGTCACCTCAAGATTCTGCAAGGAGCACGCTACAACCTTGAAGGGGTGGTGCGTCGCGCAACCTTGCACTTCCCTGGCGGCCGAAAATTCAAAAACTTGTTTGAACCCCGCTCACATAGAGGCAATGGAGGCCTTCGAAATCCGCAAGAAGAAACCCTTCACCCTAAAATCGATGCTGAATCGGCCTGGTTCCAATCTGCCGGCCGATCCTTCCGTTCACCTTAACCCGGATACCTTAGAGATCATCGATTTGGACAGCCTCCACCAGGCTGACGAGGCTGATCGTCAACACGAAGCCGCGCGGGATGGCGGAACTGCAAAGCCCAAAGGGACACCTTCTTTGAGCCGCAATCGCACACACAACAATCAAGTCATTGTTGGAGCGTGTGGTATTTTTCTGGCGAGACAGACATTCTATAATTCAGAGGCGCCAAGCGCCCTTAGGGTGAGATCTTGCTTGCTTACTTACAATTGATGGATGTGTAATCCCTCATGACTGCCTACTCCGTTGATACTGTTTGTGTTTGCAAAGGACTATCTCATTGACACGTTCCCCAAAGGCATGCCCGAGGTCATATTCTACGACAACGCCTGCAACTTATTACGAGTCATCCACAACGGAGACATTGACCCCGAACCATTTGCTGACACAATAATTCCGGTGGACCCATTTCATCATCGGGCTCACGCCGAGGGCGATACATTCTGCCGAATGTACAATGACCCTGAATTATTTCCCGATTTACAAGAAAATGGATCTTGGATTTTCAACTCGTCGGCTGGCGAGTTGAGTAATATCTGGTACGGTGGCTTTGCGTCTATGTGTCGCAATATGCAAGCCACCAGGTACGAATTTTTCCTCGAAGAGATGGTGGAGTTCCGCAACGATTGGTTAAGTGACGCATTGTCGTGTCGTCCTGATTTGGAATTCATTGGTGTGGGCAAGTTGTAGAAAAACAAGCTGATGGTAAGTCCATTTCATATGGACTCCGTCTTTTTAAAAAAAACCTGCTAACCCTGGGCATTCATCACCATTACGCGCGACGTTCAAGCGCGGTTGAACAATATGCCCACCTCTGATCAATCACCATGTTTGAATTCTCTTGTAATTACGCTTGTGACCATTATGTTAAATGGAATGACACGGTTTTTGCCAATGTAGCTCGAATGTTCAACATTTTGTTTCCCAAGTATTGCCCTCCAGTAAGGTCGTATAGGCACAGTCGCCCATACCATCATAGTGCATTTGCCACACCACACATAAAGATTGAGGCTGATACATTGGCTGCTATTGATTGGTAATAACATTGCTATCTCTGATGAAAGGTATCGTGACAGCATGTTATTGATGCGCATGAACGCCTTACACAAAGGTCGCCTGTGTGTAAGGCGAAACCAAAGGTTTTGTTCTCATATGTGTGCTATCACTTACTTTTAGCGAGGAAAGGTAAAAACCTAACGATAACGATAAGCGTTACTGTTTGAAGTGGATTTTGTGATTTGCTTAAATTCAGAAAATGCGTTTTGTGTTGTTTGTGTGTCATCTATCGTTTTTTCTTTTTTGGCAATACAAGGATGGATAATCGATAATCTAGTAGATGACAAACAGTTGAAAATAGTAGTCTTCCGACGCGCGAGCAACTATTTCCTGCTGTTACATCCATCATTACATCGGAATGAAATCAGATAAGCAAAGAAGCGTCACGAGGCAAAGGACTCGGGGTTGGAGAAAAGATTTTACAAGGGATACGGTTCACGCGACATTGACAAAAGTGTATATATACAAAGTGTAGAAAGTAAGAACCGGCTCATCGAATTCAATTTTCGGGCTGGATTGGTGGTGGTCCAACTGGGTAATAAGGAGGTTGCTGTGTTAAACCGATCACACCACACATAGGTCCACATACATGAGTTGACGCAAACAATTGCAAACCGCCGGTATAAGGGTTCTGCAAGAACCAATCTCGGCTGCGGAACATGTGGCTCGTCAGTTTGCGTCGCGTCCAAGCGGTGAGTGATAAAACGTACGTGTTGTCCATGATAGTGACATCGGTGATAGCCCATTCAACCCCACGGAAGCCACAAAGTAACGCTTGTCGACCGTGGTATTCATATGTCCAGTGGGTGAAACATTCCAGTAGGCGACCCAGAGAAGTGTCAGCGCGGTGCCTGGGTGCAAACTCACAGTCAGACGTTATGTATTTGGGTACGGCACCATCCAAAGTCTCTCGCAAGTTGTACCAGCGGATGCTTTGCGCCGTGCCTTCGGAATCGAGTCTCTGACGCAAGACTAAGTTCTCCACGACCTAAAGTAAGTGCGGTCGCATACTAATCAGTATGGTTAGTATGCGATAGGGAAAAAAATTTAATCTTACATGCAAACGCGAAAGGAGCAAGTGTTCTTCAGCGCTGAGATTTCTAACTCGGAACCGAACAACCCTCGTAAATTGGTCAAGTAGACACGCGGCATGCACCATTATCTGAGCGAACCAAAGGTGATTAAAAATGCTGTTCTTGGCGGGCTCAAGCGCGCAAACCACGCTGCCACGCTGCTGAGTAAGTGGTGCGTCCGTCCCAGCGGTGCAGCGCGACGGTGTCCACAGTGATATCAACTGGTTTAGGAGTCCACTTGTAACGAAAGACGTCTAAGGCGTCATTTGGTGCTTCTTCGCGTGGAACCAAGCCGTAAACCATGGCGTGCGCTTCGGGGAGGTCGTCAGCATTGGGTTGATCAAACGGCAGCGCGTTCCAACCGAAGTGCTCAGTTTCAGTTAATACCTTGACAGGGCAGACTGCGTTTGTCGTCAGCGAGATAACGTCACACCTGATGCTGATTGATGACAATGTGAGCGTACCAAAACCTAAATTTGAGTAGACGGTCATTATAAGATGGTAGGCCTGCTTTGGATGTTTGTGGAATCAAGGATTTAAAGTCTTTTGAAGCTGAAATGTGCCGAGGTGAAGTCAAATAGTGATGAAGGGTACGAAAATGGAAAGGTTTGGTTGTTTTTGGGGTGAATATAAGGCAAATTGGGGAACAAGGAAAAGCTGACGAACAAACAGGAATCATTCGGTCGCTCGGTTCAAACCTTTTAACCTTACCGAAACAAACACGTACTCAAGCCAGAAGGGAATTGTCTGGTCAGTGGAATCGAAATCGAGGGCATGGCGCCAATTACCACTCTGTTTATTTCATGGTTGCTCTGCCTATGTCGCAAAAGCCTGGCCACATGGAATATGAACAAAAGTACAGAACGGTTACAGACTGACGCAGGCAAAAACAGACTGCCTGGAGGTCACAAAGGCGGTGTGTTTTTGAAGGAAGTTCGTTAGGTCTATTGTGCGTTGTCTTTCGAAGGTACGTCAACCTCAGCCTCCTTCTTGTAACCGCAAGCCGCGTTGAATTCTTTCTGAAAGTGAGGTCGAGTTTGTGCCACGGTAAGGTTTTCTTTGCTTGATTCGCCAAGGCCTGGCCATTCAAGCCACCATTGATACATACGTTGATATCCAACCAAATCGATCCATTCCGCGTAACGGTAGACCATTGCAGGTGCCAGGGTATATAGGTTTCCGTAACGAGATTTCCACAGCCTCATCCTAGCAGTACGACGCGGTGGACAACCGGCTGAGTCGTACCAAGCGAGGAGCGAGGAAATTAGAACGTCTTTGCCAGGCCAGTCTCGTTTGATGACATCGTCCGCAGCTGAGGGAACTGTAGATAGCTGGAGCTCCTTCGGTGACGGCTTGACGTCATTCTGAAATAGGAGCAGGATTTCGTTAGTGTCTACTAGTTCAAACACCTGTTAGAAAAGTAGCCCGTCGATGTGATTGAATATCACCTACTTCGCGTTGTAGTAACCTCTGGTCCTCTACAGGAAGGGACTCTGGCGTAGACGGAGCAGGCATCTGTGGTTGGCTCGCGGTGGACTGGGAAGTACTTTGCGATATTTCAGGGAGGTCCGTTTCGGAGTCGGAGTCCAAGAGGCTAATGGTAATGCGTTCTTTGTTAGAGCCAACTGGATGATCTTGGGAACTCGATGGTTTCGGGAGGGTCATTTGAATTGCAGTGGGACCCAAATCGGTTGATCGATTTCGCACGAGTGGTTTGCCCATGCCCAGGGTTTCGAGGATATCTTGGAGCTCAACTTGGAGAGTGGAACGCTGGTGAGGTAGGCAGATGATCAGATTTTTGGTCGCGGGAGTGTAAGAATGGGGCAGAGCGACCCCAATCTCTCGCTGGATAGGAAACGCTCCTTTCAGTTGAATAATTCGTATAGGTGAAGTGAGATTGTGGGTTAAATAAACCTACCCAGTTTCTGACTTCCTCATCCCAAACCACTAGGTGCTCGTCCCATTGCGCCCCAGCCGCAGCTTGCGCCTCACGAATGAGGCTCGAACTGTTGTTCAAGACAGCGACCGGCCAGTCCTTGAAAAAGTGGGAGATCACCGGCAATTGCGAACCCTTTGGAGACCGCACGTCAGTGATACTAGTGCCGGCCGAGAAAAAAGAACGACTTACTACACAGACAAGGTGCAGGCTGATGACCTTCGAATGGTCGAAAGTGATCATGGATGGCTTGGAGGGCGTGATCGCAGGTGATTTCTCCTGTCGGGCGGCTGCCAACACCAATTGACCATCTGGCGTAAGAATCCTTCCAACTCGGCGAACACTCTGGGCACACTGAGCTGGGAGGATTTTGGCGCGTTTGGCTGCAGGTGGATTCGCAGGCGGGGCAGGTCGAGGCCCAGTGTTTAAGGGATCTGTATTAACGTGAGTTGGTGGCGGCTCTGTTGTGCGGTGAACGTAGCAACCCCCTGGGGCGGTGAATGCCCGACAACACTGGCAGGCGAAGGCATAATCATGGTCAGTTCTTTTTCTTTGCTGCCTGTGGTGATAACTGATAATTACCGATTGGCAAAAGACGGAGGTGCATCCGGCATGACCCATCTTTTTGTGACCCTTGGCAGTGGGGCCCACGTTGTGCCGGGCACAGTCAACAGAAAAAGCGGTTCGGTTGGAACTTGATGGATTGGCGGTCTTCTTGGGGCTGATTCTCGCTGGTATTTGCATTCCTTTGACGTTAACCGGCGGACCATGCGCAGAGGGATCAAAAGGAATTGGATACTTCGCTCCGGCGTTGATGCATGCGATTTCGTGTAAGAGCTGATTGAGTTTGAACGTTCGGATGTAATGCTTCGCTGAGGGACACTGCGTTGGGACATCGAGATTAGTGGCATGTTGGACAATGGTGAGGTGATGAAAGGACGGACGTTTACAGTGACGGTGTCCTTTGTAAGATCTTCCACCCGGCTGTAAACCAGGGATACGTTGACTGTGTTGGGGCACTCGGGACAAGCAAGTCCCATTGGTGATCCTTTGTCAGGTAGGGGTAAGGTCGGATGCGAAGGAAGTCGCTGGTATTTGATTCCTATGTACGGATTGTTGACCATGTTGAGATGATTTTCCAGGATGTCGAGCTCGAAAGTCAGAAGAAAAATGAGCAGCAGTAAATGGGATCATTGAAACGGTATACATGGTTGGTCCGAAAAGGGTCTCCTTGGGTGTCAAAAATTTGCAATGCTGAAAAAAAAGAGGAAAAAAAAGATTGTATTGGATACGCGTCCAAGCAAGCTATGGGTTGACGGAGGTCAAACGGCCGGGGCAGAACTGGCCCGCGCGCAGCAGATAAGTCCCGGGGGGTGCAGATACAAGGATAATAAAAATACACGTATGCCAATAGTCAGTTATGTATTATGCCCTGATAATTCTCAGGTGATAATTCTCAGGGATAATCCGGAATCGGGATGCTCCCGTCCACCCGGCCCCAGTAGCCGGGTGCGTAGTTGACAAAAATTTGGCCCCGGAATTCATGCGAAAGACGCTGCGCCCGGGTTTCCGGCTACCCGGGCAGTTGAGCGGGTGCGCCGAGCGCAGCGTACCGCCGCGCTGCGCGCTTTTGGTTACGCTGCGAGCCAGGCTTGGTTTGAGTAGTGACTTTGCGTGTCTTGATTCTTGATTGAGGAATGAACTTTGATCTGGTACCAACATACCGTGGAGCGCGATCAAAAGATAAAACATTGTTCTTCATGTTGCTGAAAATATCTCAGCACTAACAAATGAGGGTGTCATTTTATATTTTTATCTTCTCAGAGTACGACTTTGCCTTTAAAAATATTTGTGCAATAAGTCTAGAATCATTTGAAAACCATTTGATAGAGTTGATCATGGATAAATGACATTCAATCTTCGAGCACCATACGATGATATGTTCAATGTGTACACAATGTATGCATTTCTTGTGAAAAGCTTCAGCGCAAAAAATTAGGCAGGATTTTCGCTGATCGCCTTTGAAAACATTATAAATGCTGAAGAAATGTCATTGTATTCAAAAAATCCAAGAGTGATGCTGAGGTGTTGAAGTTAATGCGTCTCCTGCAATTGTAATGCGGAATCAGCATCTTCCATAATAATAATATATAAGACAAACCAAATGATACCACTTTCGCACCACTCATCACAAACCAATCAACTTTTCCATCACTGTTCAACACTATAACATCTCAAATCCCTCAGTCTAGTAAACATCCCATCTCCCCAAGGTTACATCTAACACATCTTCGCGATGAGTTCTGATCATACTACGAGCTCCAACGATTCAGAAGATACAAATATTAGCTCAACTTCTGATGTACTCGAGCAGCCTGATGAGAACACACAAGTGTATGTGTTATTTCTCCCCCATCCCAATCCCCCCTCGATACAACTGATCATCTCATCTCATGGCGCTTGCTAATCAATGTTTTTTCCAAATAGTGCTTCGACCCCACCTCGAATTCATAGGCCCAGACTCGAATTCTTGTGCCCATCAACAAAGGTCGAAGACGTGGGATTGGAAGTGCAGGAAGGCAGAGCTCTAGAGAATCGACGAATTTTAACTCTCATCCTTGACGACACAGAAGATTCAAATGCTTTTCATGGTACTTATGGCGGAGTTTCAGTGGCTGAAACGGGTGCGCTAACTCAATTACCTTACAAGAATTATGCAAATCCTGCTTTTTGGTTATTAGCAAATAGATGGGTGTTCTTACCAAAGTCAAAGAGTCAAAAATGTCCAACAGGTGTTAAAGTTAAATTGGAAGAAGACATAGCTTATTTGAAAGATGAAGAGGTCAAAGTTTTTACAGATGAAGCTTTGTTTGAAGCTCGAGAATCTATGATGGAATGGGCAGTTCGGAAAGCTGGATCTGATGAATGAGTTCATTTGAATAACAAAAGCAATTGAAGAACTTTACATCTTTGTATAAATTTATCATAAAAAACTAGTTCATGTCTCTCCTTTCTTATGTCAATCCAAGTTAACTTCCTTGTATCTTGGTTATGCTTGGTTGCCTTTACGTCTAATGCAAAAACCCTATTCATGTGGCAATATTTGTATCCACCTCTTGATTAGCCATTTATTATCTTCTTATCATCATATAATTGCTCTGAATGAATAAAATCAGAAATGGTTCTAAATTGTGAGATCATGCTCACTGAACACAAAAGTGTACCTCTGTCTTTCATTGACTTTTGAATTTAAAAGGCTTGGAATTTATGATGAGTCCTTCATGAGTGAGAAAATTTCCAATACCAACCTATCTAAGTCAGAGGATATGGCTTCCAACTTCCATGTAGAATTTAGTCAGATCCCTCTACAAATCTGGAATATTTCATGTCTTTAATGATAAATTCGGCACAATCCATCCAAATCTGGGTTCTTCTTCCCCCATGCCGTGATAATTCCAACGTCTTGTAGACCAAAATTATTTCAAAAGCATTTAATCCAGTACGCAAGATGTGCCCGGGATGATCAAAACTTCAAAACAAAATAAAGGCTAGCGTCCTAATCTCCATGAATCTTGTCCCACATAGCCTATCTTTGACATATGGTGAAAAGCTTTGCAACTATTTGACAATTCAGCACGTGATTTTTCTCAGAAAAATCTTGACATCCTTCCACTTCACCCCGACTGTCTCACATCTTTCACGGATTCTCATTTTGTTTGAACAGATCATCCAAGGAAAGACGTTGTCCCACTGGCATTGGTACCGGGTTCTGTGTCCGCGGGGCAGGCCAAACTCATACACGGGCTGTAGGAGCGGGTATTGATTTTGAGCTCCGAGTTTCGGGGATTTTCAAGAACATGGATTGATATCATGAATTGACGACTTTGTTTGGGTCAACTCAGCATTTCCAACTCAACCTAAGAACCACTCCAGTGTCTATTATCAACAAACCGAATTCATATCATGAACTTCCCTTCATCTTCACCAGATCTTCCAGCTATGTCTCAACTCTTCAAACTACCCACGCCTAGACAGCTATCTTCAGAACATCATCTATCATCTCAGCATAGCAGTACTTTCATTCATTCAGGACCAAGTCGACAATCAAATAATATCCAGCAATCAAATAATATCGAGCAATCAAATAATATCCAGCAATCGAATAATATCCAGCAATCTAATCAGCGTCGTTCATTTCGTACACGCAAACAATGTCAAATAAAACCTTACACAACTGAAACTCATAAATACCTCAAAGCACTACAAAGTACAGATTGGCAAGATGCAGTGGTCATTATGCCTCGTCGACCTCATAAGATTAGAGATGATGAAAATGGTGATGAATTGAATGATAACACATTAGATTCATTTATATCAGATACTTCTCCTACTCCAGAAATACCATCATCTCAAATTGGTCAATTTTGTGAACGTTCCTATAAGAGACGTAGGAGGGCATCTTCTGGTTAGTTTTACTATACCTTACACATCGACACTATAAAATTCAATATTCAATCCATTTTTGTTGATTTTGTTTTGTGTGATCTCTTTCAGAAGGGCCAAGACGGCCAAATCAACCCCGATTTCGTGATGAAATCATCGATTCTCAAACTACGCGTCCATCCAAAGGAAAAGCGCGTCAGAAATCGCCTCAATGTCGCATGCCGGTCTCAAAATGGCTTACTGATCCACCCGAACCTGATGATGCCTCTTATACGCGTCAACTCGATAGGACTTTATCGGCGTCTACATCCAATGGATTACCTCGTACTCCTCAAACTTTGACACCTGAGGCTCGAATATCTAGCCCGGCCACCAGCTTTCCTTCACATATCTCACCTACCCCTTCGCCTACCAGTTTTCGTCGTACATTCTCTTTCAGTCCAGAGCGTGCCCATCACCATCTTTCAATGCGTCCACCTCAATCTCGTCACCCTCGCCGTCAAACAACCTCATTCAAAACACTCTCCAAACAGAAGTCGACTGATGCTGCGGTAATCGGACGACCACGTGTATCAGTCCCGCATGCAAATTTTCAGTCATTGATTAATTCAGCAACTGGAAACTCTACCCGATCTGTTCAAAACAAAGCTTCAAGTCACCGAGCTTCTGTATTAGATCTCACACTTGATTCATCGCCAATCTCCAATCAAAGAAACCGCAGCAATGGGACCAATACTATCGCTAATCGTTCTGGTCAAGACCCCCAACCTTCGACATCTTATCGGACCTCAGTCAGCAAGACAACTGGAAAGACTCCTAAAAAACAAGTGGAGAAGCGCAAAGAATCCGAAGAGAAAGAGGAAGAAGACGGGGAGGACGGGGAGGACGAAGAAGACGAAGAAGACGAAGAAGACGAAGAAGAAACTGCCGATGAGGCACTTTTCAGAGAAGCTGTATTGCCAAAAAAATCCAGATTGAAATTATTAGGCAGAATGATGCCCAAAAGCTATGTGAAGAAAGCAGCCAAGGATCTAAAATTGATGGAACAAGAGCGTAAACATGGACGTTTGAAGTTAACGCTTTCAGGTTCAGATACAAATGGATCTTCAGGATCTGAATCTGAAAGACCGACGAGAATAGCTAAAAAGACCACAACTCGTCCAGCTCGAAGACCTAGTATATCTCCCCCTAGGAAATCTCGTCTAGATCCTTCTGACGATCCTGAGCTAGAGCCAGAGCGTCCCGGAATCACTTGGGCTGAAAAATTAGTATCACGCGTACCTAGCGCTCAAAATGCAAATACAGATCCTAGTCATGAGATGCGTCCGATTCGATATAATTCCCGTCGATCACCCTCGCCAGAGCTTCGAGGGGCGAACCCTCCTGCGAAAAAATCTAGGGCTCATCATCAAACTGAAGAGACGGACTTGGTGATCTCTCTGAAAGATGATCATGCTTTTTGGCGTACCCATGAATCAGCCAATGCAATCCCAAGTCTTAATCTAGCACCTCCTTCAATTCGAGCTCAGCAAAGTGGCCCCCAACCTATCAATCCTGGACTTCCGATCACCTTGTTAATCAATGCCTTCAAAGATTTCACACCTGATTTTTCAATTCCATCCCTTAATCCTGACATCAAGATTCAAAGTGAGACGAATTATTTGTCTGGTGGATATCTCTCCAATCTACTCAACATTATCCAAGGTCATACACAAGTACAGATAGTAGATATAGATACAGAAGAGTCAAAAGAATTCTTTGGTCAATCTTATAGTATGACCATGTCACCTATCACATTCGTCGAACGTTTGGTAGAAGCGGCTGATCTTGTACAAGATGAATTGAATTTATATCTCGCACTCGATTCGGCTCGAACCGCTGATGCACTCTCACAAATGTCTCATGGGTTTCGATTCTTTGGTGATTTTGTTAGTCATCAAAGACCTACTCCTACATCTATGATGTCAGTTGAGGTATTGGCCGAAGAAGTCAGCAAATGGACCGATGAAATGATCGATCGACTTGATGATCTTGCTTTAGATTCTGTTAATCGACCTGAATTCAGTAAATTGATGCTCATTGTTAGTTGGGGTCTTTTCGAATTAGGATGTCGACTTCATGCTCGAGTGGGAGGATCGGAGATTGTAGAACGTGCTAATAAAAACCTTATACGGCGTTTGCTCGAATATGGACCACCACATACGATGAGTAGTTTGAAGGAGGCCATCAAAGATCCTCTTAAGCCTATCACCGACCTGTCTATCGAAATCTGGGTTTCATTAATCAACATTGTGGTGCTCAATGGTGCTCCATCCAAAAGAGCGGCTTGTTTGGCCAAAATTCAATTCTGGAATACCGTCACCGAACAAACTCGTCAGTTCTCAGAGAAATCAGGTTTGATTGGGTCAGTAGCACAGGGTGAAGCACAAGGATATGTTGCTATGTCACTTTGTGCCTTTTCTCAATTTTCGCCTGATGGTGTCTCTGCCAAGGAACCTCGGATGGAAGCACATTGGTCTGTGATTCAAGATCTATTAGAGAACTTGACTGAGGACTGTTTTGCTGAAGGATTGAGTCGAATAGCAAGTGATAGAAGAGATTGTTATGTACGATCAATCTTTGGTAGAGCTTTACTCTTTCATCAACGTTGGAATTGGAAATTAGTTTTTCAAGATGGGATGTTACAGCAACTCTATAAGGTATTCCATCAGGTCAAATTTCAGCAATTACGATTTGAAATCAATCATCCTAGAAGGTTCGGTGGACCCGATGCGTTTCCTGAAGTATTAGAAGATTTAAGTTCATTTCAACTTACTCAATGGGGTCCACCTGAAGGTCTTGGAGGGCAGCCACTTCGAGATGCAGACACTTGCTTTGGCATCTTTCTTAAACTGATACTGGCATCAGCCAACTCGTTAGAATGGCCATTAGACGCCATTAGAAGATCAGAAATTGAAAGAATCGTTTCAACGTGTACCCCAGTTCGACGAATTAACTTTGCTCCGTTGAAAAAAAACTTAGGAATAAAGAATGAATTGATCAGTGATCAAGACCGGTCTGCTTTGATTCAAATTTGTAGTTTAAGTTTGATTTATATCGCAATCTTACCAAAACAATCAAGAAGACAAATCCAAAAGATAGAAAAATTTTATGATTTTGGTCAAGTTGATGAACCTACAAGATTATTTCATTTTAAAATATGGAAAAAATCCACTGAGATTTTACCTTGGTGTGAATTCAAAGTGAACGCTTTAGTAGAAAAGTTTTCAATACCGATGAAAGTTTTATCTAAAGAATTTAATGAACTTGATATAGAGAAAAAAGCCGTGAAAGTTAGATTAAATGGATTTAATAAGGTTAATTCAAATTCTAGAGATAAAGAAGCGGAAGTAAGGAAATTAAAAGATATCAATGAAGGAGTTCAACAAAAGATTAAATTGATTGAAAAGTGTTTGAAAACTGTTGAAGAAGTCATGAAGGTTTGGAGGGAGATTGAGATTAAGCAATTCATTGGATTTGAATCTCAATGGGTTTATCCTGATTTAAGCTGGTTAGATTCTGGTGAGTGATCTTACTGAATCACGATCTGAATCGAGTTGCACACTGATTTTTGACCTTTTTCTCTCTGATTGAATATTGATAAAAATAGCTTGGTCCATTGAATTGAATCAAAATGAGATTTTTAGAGAAGGATCAATCGGAAGACTTGCAAATCGAATAATTGGAACTTTCTTGGATCAACGAGATTTGGCAATCGAGAATTTAGAGAAGATGAAGATGAGACTCAAAGAAGGCGAAAATAGTATAAGATTAGAAGCCGATGAAGATGAAGATGAAGATGAAGGAATCGAATTAAGGAAAGACATCGCAAGTTTGGAGAAACGAGAAAACGGATTGATTGCAGTGATTGAAGATCGATTAGTGAAACCGATTTGTGGATATCTTGTTTTAATGATTAATTCGAAGGGAAACTTGGAAGAGATGAAAAAGGAAGAGATGAATGAAATGATTGAAAGTTGGGCAAGATTAGATCAGATTAAAAGAAGGAATGGAATAGAAGTTGAAAATTGGATGAATCAACTGAAAATCAAAGATCAAAAGAATGGAACCAACTTCGTTGGAATCAAAGATGAAATGATAAAGATTATGATCGGTATAAAATATATGACACTAACTATCAAGATCGAAAAAGAAAGGATCAATCAACATAATCAACTTAAAGAAGATTCAATTTCACTATGGTTTTCAAGTCTTGTCATTCATGAACTTCATCTTCAAGAAGAATTTACGAAGGAGATCATCAAGGTCGAGAAAGAGATTTTACCTTGGGAAAAGATTAAGGAGATTATTGAAGACGAGGATGAAGATGAGTTTGATGTCAAAAGGATTCAAATCATCCAAGGTTCGTTTGTATTTCTTTTCAAGTTTAATTTTTCCAATTAATTCTAATAGATTGATACTGATTTGGAAAAACAATCTTTTTTGTCATTATACAACACAGAAGTCATAAAGAAATTTATAAAAGAAGGAATATCAATAGAAAATCGAAAATATTTAGGTATAATGTCAGAAACGATTTGTAAAAGTTATGGAGAATTATCAAGAAAGAAAACTGTAGGTAAAGATTCAATTGATAGATATGTGAATGGACCCATCAAATCATTTATTAAATCTATTACTGAAGATCCTCAAAGTTGGATTGATTGGAACTCCGTACCCAAGTTGAGGATGTTGAAAAAGTTTTATTAATGAAAAGTATTGCCGTTTTTTATTTTTGGTTTATTTGGATCTTTGCGGGTTTTTTGTTTGAGGATTTATCCATGTATTTTTCTTGCAGATGGTTCCGACCTTTGATAAAGTTTTCTTGTATGATTATATGAGGTTTGAAATGTATTTGTAAAGGACATTGATTCACTGTTTCCACTTCCTCTGATGCACACACATCTGTAGAGAATCGTGGCTTTAAGGGTAAAGGTTTGGTTAGTACATAACTAGTTATATATTATTTTTCTTGTTTGATTCATGGTCTTGATCAGTCAGATTCAAAGGTATGAATGAGAAAGGTGATAATTCTGAAAGGCTGGATCTTAGGAAGAAGATTTTGTAAAATGAGAGAGTCTTCTAATTGAACATACTTTTCAAGTACCTCCCTCAGCAAAACTCATTGAGCTTTGTTTGCGAGAGAGCCACTTTGTTAAGTGTAATTCGCTTACCCTTGAGCCAGGAGCTATGACTTACAGTTGATGATAACCTTCGCTTCTCAACGGAGAGATGTGTGAGCAGATGTGAGCCTTGTGAGCCTATCCATGTACAGTCCAAATTGGACGCTAGCCTGCTAAATTTTACGCTCCAGTGAAATCCCTGGCTGTTGGGGAAAATAACGCGTCTGGCTGCTTGAGACGTACAGTTGTATCACTAAAAGGGATACAGGGAGTTTCTCAAGTGGTCATCCGTGATCTTTGCCCATATCCCGTGATTCTTGAACCGCAAATGTATACCCTGAACCTCAAATATCCAAAAGGTCTTCATCCTCATGACCTACCACCTGAATTCTTAAATCGGCCTGCGGCTTATTTGACCCAACTGTTCGAAGAAGGGGGTCCCGGAACCATCATTCAATTGGCACAATCAAGTATTTGGGAACTAGAAACATTAATCAAAATTAGTACAAATCGATCAGAACTCAGTACTTTTGGCTACCCGATCGATCCATCACTTCAAGCCCAACTTCACACAATCCAAGATCCAACAGCTATCTCGTTCTATGAGACCCATTACGTGAAGATCTCTCATCTCACAGTCGATGGCAGAAGACCCGATAAGGGTTGGGTCGAAAATGGCACTGCTCTGATCGTGTGTGGTGGTCGGCAAGCAAAGGATCCAGTGATACAATACTGCACTCTTAAACATCCTCGTGGCTGGTCATGTTTACATGTGAGCGATTTCTGATCGTATTCTTCTAATTTTCCTGTCAATCTGTCTTATCATGATTTGCTTAACAGCTCTTCAATATGTGTTCAGGTGGACGTGTCATTGGTAATAAAATTGGCCCTGCAGGCTCACCGGCCCCAAACGGTATGTCTCACGATCGAGATGTCCTCTATGTTCAGATCGGTTTGACTCTAAACAATTGGCGCGTCACGTACTCACTCTTCTAGGTCCATGGGCCGATGGGCTGAGTATAGCATGTCGCAACGGGCTAATAGTCAGCCTCGCTTTTCCTTACTTTATCTCCACAATTGGTAATGTCGTTTTCTCTCAAAGGCCAATAACGAAATCGTGGATGCCACGGACGGCGCGATCGTTCTCTTTTGCGCCCCCGGCACTATCTGTACTGGAAACACTATAATTGCTCGTACTCAAAACCTTTTGGTAAGCGCAAATTTTATTTTCTTACTTTCCTCAAAAACTGATTTTCCACACTCTTTATGACAGGGCGCAATCAACATGTGAGCACGCTTCGCGGCGGTACCCTAGAAAGCTCTACATGCTCATATACCTGCGGATCCAACAGGGTTGATGCGGGTCCATACGAGATGGATTATACTGATACAAGAGTCTTTGGTAATATTATCAAATCTGAAGGCGCTCATATCAAACTTGGAATTGGGTCTAGTGAATTTCTCTTTCCTCAGTATAGAAATCTGTTACTGACATTCGTATTGTTTTCCATAGGATTGGTCCTTTGGCTTGGGCTCCTGGTCCAGAACAACATAACTTCGGGGGGCAAGTGCATGATAACATCTTTGGGCCTGGTCGTTTCGGTAAACTCATCATCAGCAACTTTGACATTGAGCTCTCTCGCTCGCTCGCTAATCGTCGTATGGTTTTCTTTTCCTGAATAGGTTATGCGATCGGTATTGCAGGCGCCAAACACTTTAGTGTCCAAGGTAACAGCATTGCAGCAGGAACGGAATTCACTGGAGATATGACATGCATGCCTGAGCCTTTGAATGCGCCGCCGATGGCGTTTCTAGCTAATTCAAACCCAGATCTAGTGGTCGATTGTGACTTGCAGTCTAATTTCAAAAGAGGAAGAGCATGCTGGTTGATCGGAATTGAGGATGGACCACTCCGCAAACTACGTTATGATTCTGACCAACTTCATCTTCAATCAAATTCAATCGACCAATCTCAAATAGTTCTCGATAAGATCACCTTGAAGCTCCAAGATGATGGACTTTTGGTCGCCGTATGTAACACCACACAGTCTATCCTCTGGAATTCTGGAAGTAGTGGTGCATCCGGCGGTGCAAGTCTCACACTGAGCAGCGATGGAAGATTAACGATAAGAGAGAATGTATCGGGTCGTTTGATCTGGAATCCTACGGATTATCTGGACGTCAAAGTGGAAATGGGAAGAGCTAGTTTAACTCTTGCTGATCAGTCTCCATATTTAGTCTTATGGACTGAAGATAATTGTGTAGCTTGGGCTTCCGAATACGTTTTTCAAAAAGGTAGTTTTGAATTGGTAGTAAGGGAATTTATCTTGATTCCCCATCTGATTCCTGTGTTGCAGTCGAGGTATCTTCTTTGACTTTTCTCACAATTTTGCAATGGATGCATTCAATATCAGGCCGGTCAATATATCTGTATACCACCTCATCAACCCAGAAGAGTTGGACCTGTTACCGGCCCACCACCAATTCCTCCAAGACCGCAATACGGAGATTCACAACCTCCGATCATCCCACCAAGGCCATCACAGCCTACTTACCTTTACTTGGATCCTGATACTTCCAATCTAGTGCTTCACCAAGGCAGGCTTCCTGATCAACCACATGGCTCAGTAATCTGGGCATCAGAGTTTTTCTCTAAGTTCAATCGTCAAGTGAAAAGTATGGATCGAGCAAACTGTCAGACACGCTGTTGTTTTCAAGGAGGCGATGGGAACTTAGTCATCTATGGAAATCCAGATGATTCAAAACGTAAGTGATGAAAAAACTTGGAATCCTCTTATTTGTTCTCGCGGTCATACTGATCGCACGTGTGTCTGTGTGTTTGTGGATTGATAAAAAAGCGGAAGAGAGAACAGCTTTATGGGCTTCTGGGACTGAATCTCTTTGGATTAGACTTGATCAACATTTGCTTCAACAGCAACATCCGCCCAGTCTTTCTTTCCATGATCACACGATGGAACTTGTCAGGAAGATCCCTTGAGGGGTACAAAATTTTCTAGGATTTAACTCAGAGGAGGGTACGAGGAGGCAATCTTACCAAGGCAATGAATTAATGGACAAAATGTAACAGATGTACATTGGATACATGAAGGGCAGGGGACGCGATGCAGAGTATAAATTATAGAGGTAATCGATGGGTAGAGGTAAAGTCTATGAGAAAAAATAAAAAATGTCCTATAAGAGTTCATCAATAAAAAAAACATTCTGAATCATGAACTCCGGCAAGATCTTGTTTTTTGCCATTCCTTTACGAATTCATGAAATTCCAACAATTGATGATTTGTTAAGACTTCGACTACTCCTTTCCTCATCTTGGCGATATCTTCTTCTATTTTATTTTTGACAAATTCTGGACATATGTAACCTTTTTCCAATTGTGACTTTGATTTTGGGAGGAACGCCCATCTCTTTGACATTAACAAGCCTACAGACCTGTTATGATTGGTACAAAAAGTTCGATTGAACGTACCAGTTGCAGATTCAACAATTGAACTAGATGTTCCTTGAAGAGGATTTGGGTTCCTTGGCTCCTGGATGACGAGTGTTAAGACTCGTATATTTTTCATAGGTCTTCCTTCCTTTGCTGCTGATAAAACAGCCGCGATCTTTGCTGTTAGTGACAAGAACTCGGCTTTGCGCCTGTGACGTCGCGATGGGCGTTGATCACTAGTCAGAATAGCAATGATCGAAAATATCAACAAACTGAAATGATCAGTTTTGACGAGGGGTAGTTGAGAGGAGGGAGGAAGAACGCCTACACTTCTTTCTCACTGTGAGAAAACATTTTGAAGACTTGTTGGATGGAGACGTAGTTACAGGAAAGGCTCAATGGATTGTTGCCAATGATCCAAGTAGTTGAAGAGTGAAGATCAATTCGATTGATTTGTGGCGCAAAGGACGTGGGAATCGGATGAGATGGTCGCTGTTATAATTTGTCAAAGATGTTGGAACTAAGTTCAAGGATCAGAGTCTCAGACTCAGCACTACTGCTGGAGTTTGTAAATGTGACCCCCTCAGCACGATTGTCTTCAAAGGCATCAATCAATACGCCTAACCTTTTTTTGCGCTGGATGACCTGTGGAAGGAGAGTAAATGGTGACTCTGAGGTTTACTTACTTTGGATTGATTTCGAGTGGATATGAAAGACGTTGTATCAGCTTCCAAGATCTCTAGGACATAACTGAGTACAAAAGCTTGAGTTGGCATGCTTTTAACAATAGGTTTTTCTGCGCTCATTGATAGTAAGCATTGCGTCAATATCTCGGTGCGTGATGTTTGTTTGTAATCAAAGACTCAGAGTGGATTGTTTTGTGTGGCCTGATATATGGCTGCTCTACACTTATTGAGGCTGCCTTTGACAGACGAAAACCCTTGTCCGGCAACATAGATGAACAGTGAACTACGCGTGAACAACAGTCGTAAATGACACACTGCTTTTCACTACGGAAAGCCTTTTAAGCTTGTAGAAAAAGAGGGCTCATAACTTATTCTGAGGGGGCGGGGGTCTGAAAGATGGGCAGTGCTCATAACTTTCGTGGTTCTGGTCGCAGCCATGGTATATTTCATTATCATGGAAGTCCGGGCTGCTTGACCGCTACCTAATCTATAGTTGACAAGACTGGTGCCCTCGGACTCCTGAGGCATTTACGACGGCAGACCTCGGAGGGGTTGAGGCGTTCCAGGTGGGTTTGTTACGCCAGGAGTCAGACAAGCGTCTTGAAAGATGTTGTGTAGTCCGTAGATTGTATTTATTTATTCAACGAATATTGTAATCCTACATTCAATCTGAGTCGTGCCAGTGATACGAATACAGCTGTTTACAAAATCGGTGTCATGTGTGCAAATTTTTGATCACTTTTTGGTTGAACGCCACGGCCCTGTACAGCGGATACAGGGCTGTACAGGTGGTGTTTGGGTACCGGCTGTGCACCACGTGAACTGCCCTGCTCCAGTTTTTACCCTGTACTCGCCCTCGCCTCAGATTAGTGGTCCATTTGTTTGGACCACCATTCAATCACCCTCCGGTCCAACACACCACGTATGCCATCAGCCCCCAAGAATCCTGATCTCCTCAACTCGATTCCTCCACAGGTTGCTTAGTCTGCCCGCTTGTTTGGCATTCCAATTCACAGAAAGACCCAAACGACTCATGGCAACGGTATGACTCCATTGGATCTGAACGCCTCGACTCCACCTCAAGCATACCCCTCCGGTCGAACCTCCAGTGGTTAGGTCGCCGTGGTCCTTGTTTGGTGAACCACAACTTGAACATCACCTCTCAAGCTCCTTAAGATGGCGTCATTCCGATTGATTTCTCCCAGAAAGGGTCATAAACTCTGCTCGAACCGTTACATATTTCCTAACCACACACCTTTTACCACCATGGGCAACCGAAAACTATCCCAAGTGCCATCGTGCGTAGTTTTGATTGTTTCGCTCACTATCACTCTTCTCCCCAATGATTGTACCCCATTGGTCTAATTGTCACCTTCTTTGTTTCTCAGGCCAACCGCGAACAAAACTGATCTCATGTCGCGGGCGATCCGGACTCGCAGCCACCAGGCTCTCCAGGCCCAACGCATGGCCGCAACTCAGTAAGCACTCATTTGTCTGCATGTGATGGGCGTAGACATGCTCATGTTGGTGTTATCATTCTAGGACATGTCATGTCACATCCCCTGAAATAAATCGTGCTTTGCTATTCATTTAAATGATTGTCTTTGTGCCATTGAGGCCATAGGCTCATCTCATCGATGAGCCGAGTTCCTCCATACAGTGTGAAAACTCTGCAGGCTGCCTACAGAACTACACCTTCCCCTGTGCGAGTTCACTCTCATATTCAGTGAAAACTCTTCTTGAGCGAATTTCGATCATGAGCTCATGACCAAAATGACATCTGACTCTTGACTTTTGAAGTGACTCTTGAAGTCATCTCATCCGAGAGTAAGATCTTACAACTCTTAAAGTCATCTCATCCGAGTAAGCGTTCAGAGATCACTTTTTAAGCTTTTAAAGACTTGCTTTCCACAGGTGAAAAACGTTTAAACTAACGTCTTCCAACTCTTAAAGTCATCTAATCCGACTCAGCGTTCAGGGATCACTTTTGACACTTTCGAAACTTTTACAGCCTTCCTTTTCACAGGTGACAAGCGTTGTCTTGATAGTTCGTTACAAACAATGGAAATGATAATCCCTAACATTTAACTATAGAGAAATCTTTGAGAACTCAAAAAAGATTGCGCTCAGAACAAATAAGGGAATAACTACAACCAATATCCACAAACAGCGTATAAACGGTGCATAAGAGCCCCGGAGAATATCTCCCAAGTCCTGTCCACAATAATATCGATCTTATCACTGTTTGCAGCTTGTTGGATACTTTGAGTACGTCGGAAGTGCGACTTGAGCACACTGAACGCTTTCTCAATCGGGTTGAAATCGGGAGAATACAGAGGGAGGTATAATATGCGTATACCTCTTTCTGCGGCCAGTTCTGCAATCCTACCTCCATGGTGGATGTGGGCGTTATCCATGACTAAGACGGAGTTTGCTTGCGGGTAAGCATTCATTACAGGGAACTGGGTGCCAAGGTATGTCAGTTTGCCTATCGTGTGGAGAGGTGGAAAACACATCGGGACTTACCAGTCGGTGTTTGAGAAAACCTTCGAAATCGGCACGAAGGTAGCTGCCTTCCTGGCAGTCCAGCGCCAATACGCCGCCTTGGAAGATGGCCGGAAGCAGGGAGAACCGTTTGCCCGCTCGACTCCAAGGGACCCGTTTGGTACGATGGCCTATGATGGCACGACCGAACTGGCGTTTCAGGAAGCGCTCCTGAATTGCGCACTCATCTACATCATGATCACAAAGACTATAATTAGAAATATACAGTCCAGCAATAGGTGAAGAAGTATACAATCTCACCTAAGAAAACCAGCATGTTTGGGTTTAAAGCACCTACCGCATGTAAATACTGGGCTCGTTTCAAAGGGCTTTGTGAGGGATGTACGGTCCGAGACTTCTTGAGGGAGATGTTGAGGCGATTTCTGAGGTCTTGGGCCACCGTAGGCAGGGAGATCCATGTTCCACTCCGGCGGTACACAGCATGGCGATATTCGTCAAGGTAAAGACCAGGATTGCCGTCTAGGATCTCCAGCATAAAATCTCGGTCCTCGTCCGACAAGATCAACCGCCTCCCAAGTGTGGCGTAGTCCTCAGGGTTACGAACTACGGCGGCCGTCCTTCGATACAACGCGTGCCATTGTGAGATGGTGCGTGAGCTCACCGGAGATTTCAGTATGGCTTGAACTTGAGCGATTGTTTTGCCTTCCTTAAGGTATTGGATGGCCAACACCTTAAGGCTGGCTTCGTACTGACTCGGACAAATCCTTGGCACTCGAGCCATTCTTTGAGGTCATCAAACAAAGCGTCAGCAGGAGGGATCGGACTTATGGAAGGGTGAGCTGGTCTGACCTTGAAAGTGACTGCACCGATCACGCTGAAGACGGTGGGGATGCGAGGTAGGAAGTGGCGATTTGGAATGGGGGAACGGAAGTCCGGATGATATCTGGCCTGTCGAGGTTGGATGTGTAGGAGGAGCGACAGGGTGACGTGGCGGGATCTCCAACAGGGACCTCAGGAAAGATGTCCGGGTTTTATGTAACCACAAGTGGTGCACAGCCGGTACCCAAACACCACCTGTACAGCCCTGTATCCGCTGTACAGGGCCGTGGCGTTCAACCAAAAAGTGATCAAAAATTTGCACACATGACACCGATTTTGTAAACAGCTGTAAAGAAATTGCTAGCCATGGAAATCCCAAGATACGTGATGCCGTGCACCGCAGTCCGAGCTCATCGATATGACGATTTGGCATGGAAGAAGAGAGAGGCGAAAGATTGTGGATGCCGAACTTCTCAAAACATGCTAGCTATAGTTACGTGCCTCGTTTTGGAAGCTTGAAAGGTCACCTTCTGATGTTTATTGGTATCATCACCTAGTCGACGGGCAAGAATTCCGATGGTCACTTCACCAATTGTTCTACAACTTTGAATTATAATTTTACAGATTGCGCCGGCAGGCACTGGCTGCACTGGCTAGGCTAGAAGTTTGCTCGTTGCTTGCTGGTTGCTCAACCTCCGTGCAACACCATATCCAACAGGACATAGAGCATGTTCCGCTAGCGTTTGGGTCAACACTCCTCGCTGCTTACCACGTGGCCATAATTCATTCAAAGACTCCTCTTCATCCGTCGCTGTCTGTCCCCAAGTCAAGTCATTTTTCCTGAAAGCAATCGATTTTCCGCCATCCTTCATCTTTACGCGCAGTAAACCGTGGTCTAATTGAAGCGCATTGCCCGTAATAATATTATCTATCTCGTCTTTCTCATTTCTATTCTCGGAATTGTATCTAGTTTCTTGGTCTATATATCATCCAACCGCCCGTCTTTCCTTTCTAATTTTCGTTTCAAGTGTTCATATCTTTCATCAACTGGTAAGCAGCTGATTGGGTATTTCTAGCCTATCGATCGAAGTTTTGAAAGCTCATGCTATATATCCATCGTCCTAGATCCAAGTACAATTTCCAAAATAAAGTAATCTTCAACGCTTGGACAGTTAGGATGTATCTGACCAAGTCGATCACATTCTCCGTCGCGCTGGGACTCTCGCATGCGATGTCAAGCTTACAAGCTCAAAATTCGAGTTCCGAGACGCCCTCAAATTCTACTGGAAACAATCACATTGTTAACGTCGCAAAAGATGGCCTGACTTTTGAACCGCCGAATGTGAAGGCTCAGAAAGGTGACACAATCACATTCGTTTTCTTCCAAGGGTGAGCAAATTCCTCCTCGTCCGCTTTACATGCTCGTCCAGGTGATGGTTTGCTAATTGCTAGTTTATCTCTCCGTACCCCAGGGGACACTCCGTCACTCAAACCCATTTCGATAACCCTTGCTCTGGGACAAAATCGGCATCAACTCCGTTGTGTCAACTTCCGCCCCCGTTGCTCAGTACAAGCGTGCCAACAGAAACCTCTGCCCAATCATCCTATCCGACTATCGCAACTCCAACTGACGTATCTGCCACTAATGTCACGGGTGGTACTCAACCTGCATTACCAAGTGTGGATACACCACCGCCTGTATCATCGGTATCCGATTACCCAACCTCCTCCTCGAACACATCAGCTCCCCCCTCAATTGATATACCTTCCTCCCCAGATGTCCCTACTGAAACCTCGCCGACATCTTTCCCATCCGAAGGTCTGGGCACACCACCAATAATACCAGCCAATGCAACTCCCGCTGTGAATTGTACTTCAGGAGGTACTCCGAATATCACCTCGAGCGAACAACCACCACCAACTGACCCAGTTGTAGCTCCTCCAGCCGCAAATGAAGGGATTGTCTCTAGCGTGAGCTCTGGAATGGGTACCGGAATGGATACACAACCTCCCCAAGTTTGCGATGCGAAGTGTATTGAAGTGACCGGTGCATGTCAGATGTCTGCTGATTGCACACTTCAGCAACAATCGCCCGTTACCACTAAGTGTAAGATCGAAGATGGGGTCTGTAAGATTTGCGGTCAAAACACGAACGCAAACTCAAGTCAGAACCCCGATTCAAATGCCAACGCTGATACGACTTCCTCTGACGAGACCGCCTTGACACCACCTGCCGAAGTGAACAGTGGCAATGCACCTCCTCAAGACGGTTCGGTAAACCACTGGCGTCAAAAACGCAGCTCAGAGCTACACCCGATCTCCCGCCGTCAAGCTCAGATCGACGGAGCCAGCATGTTTCCTCAAGAAACGCCTAACGATCCCAACAACAATGCAATCGCAGCTCCCGTGAATCCAACATTATCTGATCAAACAGCTGCCAATCCTACTGACCCTTCGACACCATCGACCACCAATTATACCGACCCTTCGACACTATCGCAAGATGGCCCAGGTCTGGACTCGGGCTTAGGTAAGTTCATTCCGAACGCAACAGCTTTGCTACGTGGTTGCTCAATGAATTTTTTCATGATCAGTCAAAGTCGATGACGCCTCAAAATCCACCGGAATTCAATGGAAAATCACAATCACAGATGACAGCAAACCTCTTTGGTTTATGTCGGCCGGTCAGAACGACTGCACAAGTGGAATGGTTTTCGCTGTCAACGCGCCAGAATCAGGTCATACAGCTTCGGAGTTTGCTTCTATCGCAAAGACCAGTACTTGTGCTAGTCCCGTGAGTAGAATTCATAATGAAATAACTTGGAGGTGGAGCTAACAGATCGATTTGTTTTCAGTATCCTTCTTGTACCAAACTCTCAGGAGACGGAGCAACAGCATCAAGTCCACCTCCTAAATGTGCTGCTTCAGCACCACCACCTGATCAAAACGGCACCATCACATCTGGGAGCCCTCCAACTGACCCGACCGTACCACTTACTCCTTCGAGCAATGATACCGCGCCTCCTTCGAGCAATGATACCGCGCCTCCTTCGAGCAATGATACCGCGCCTCCTTCCAACAATGATACCGCGCCTCCTACGGTTGTTTCCGCTACTGGGACCAACCCACCACCAGCCACTCCTCCAGCTCAAACTTATCCGCCTGTTGCCAATGCATCAAGCGGAGGTGACAGTACCGGTGAACAATCCAGCAACGGGACTTCAAGCTCAACCAGTGACGGTTTTTATTCATTCCACAATTCATATTCATTCTATGCCACCTTGTCTCTAGTTTTGGTCTCCTTGTTAACATTGATTTGAGAATTGTAAGAGCATTTTGAGGGTGTATTTGGGATGGAAATGGATCCCTGATTGAAATTTATTTTGTGATATACTTTTCTATAAATGGGCTTGTTTAATCCAAACGATAGGTTTCTCGTATCAGTTTCTTCAAGTTGACAATCTTCTTGAATATCATGCTTTCATCTATGTTGAACCTTTATTGTGACTTTCTTTCAATACATTTTTTTCTAGTAATCAAGTTTTTTTTTGTGTTCGAAGCGAAAAAGGACCGAGAAAAATCAGAAAAATCTCGAACATAAAAGGATACCAGTCTGTACAAAGATTCGATTTGGAAATGATGCAAAGGGTTCTAAACCGAGTTGGCCTTGCTGGTAATCCTACTTCTGAGTGAAGAAATTGAGAACTTCTCAAATGATATATTGGGCTAAAGATGACCGTAGTCTTCCAAGTGATAGCGAAAGTCACAGTCTGAAGACGCTTGAAGTTGAAGATACATCTAAATCCTGAATTCCGGATGAGGTCAGATAATTGACTCATAATCTCGCATTTTGGAAATGTATAGTGGTGCTTCGGATACAAGCAAGGCTTGGAGTCTGTGATGTTTGATGAACGCAAGATTCAATGGTGCCAATATGGAGACACGGCGTTCAAATTGATGTGTTGTGAATTGCCTTGTGTCGAAATACCACATTTCGTGTTTCCTAACCTCGGGGTAGACACACTCACTGACATCTCGTCTGAAGCTTGTTTCCAATACAAGCTCGCAAGCCCAGTAGAAGTGTATACTTAGCAAATGACTTGGTCTTCTTCTTTTACATCAGCTGTCCTAACATAACTTTCGTAGCGTGGCAGCTATGAGTATGTTACTATTTCGTTTCTTCCAGGGGTTGTCAAATGCCATGCCGGGCGCAACCTGGTAGACCTACGTAGAAAGGGTTTTACAAGGTGCTGCATCATTTGCTTCGAAAGCTATGTCGTTCCAAGGGATTTGAATTCAGGAACAGCGCAATTGGGCGACTAGGCAATCAAATTGGATCTGAATCAGCGCTGAAAGATGTATTCTCGTGAGTCATCAAGCTATCTGATGATTCATACAAATAGGCAGTTCTTTTGTTTCATTTTGCAGACCCATCAGCTCATACCACTCATCTTCCAACCCCTTTTCTCCAGCTATCCTTCACAGTAATTAATTGTAAATACTATTGGCATCTTCATTACCTTATCAACTTCAAAAAAGGCCGCCAAACGAGATTAAATCGACCCAACAACAAAGAAACACCTCACTGTCAAAAATCATGCGCTCCTTCACAATGAAAACTTTGATTGTCAACATCGTCCTCGCAATAGCGATTTGTGCGGTCAAAGGCGCTACGACTCCGCCATCAGCAGGAATCGATCCAACACTTACACAGAAATGTGTCAAGACATTCCACGGTACTTGGTTAGACGCACAAAAAATCAAACAAACCGGTTATGGTAAGTTCTTTCACCTCAGTTGATTTCTATTAATGAAGATCTAGATGTTCTAATCATTATAATTTTCTATCTTTAGCTTGTAGTACAACAGGAAACACTGCGCCAAACGACGTCTACCTTTGCAAAAAAATCGTGACAGAGGCCGGTAAGTAACGCTTTGTCCTCTTCAAGATTTTCTGTCAGAATGAAAACTGATTATCAATCTACAATCCATTGAAAAAACAGAGGCTTCAGGATGCGGGAATACCAAAAAAACTTCCAAGTGTCAGGGAGGTTACACATCTCCACTCACGGATAACAAAAAGGACGACGGCAAGAAAAATGACGATAGTAAAAACAAAGATGCCAAAGCCAAAGATGACAAAACCAAAGACGACAAATCAAAAGCAGCGGCTAGTTCAGGTGAGTTCCAAAACTTCCTTTTATTGTCACCAAACGGTGCACATATTGATGGTCTCATATAATTTTAGCCTTTTGTCGTGATACACCTGGAAGTCCTACTATGAAGTGCGACACAATAATTCGACCGACTGGTCAGTTTTTCATCTACTTCCTTTTTGGTGTTCCGATTCTGACGTGTTCACTTTATTTTTCACAGTCCTTGGAGAGTGTGTCAAATCTGGTCCGAACACTCACGACGAACACAAAAATGATTGGCTCTCACACAAAGCTTGATACGTATCAAAGTATCATCATTTATCTCTATACCCTCTTGATGTAATTCTTATATGTAAAACTTTCTTGTATAAAGTATGTTATAAAATTTTGTACCACTTTCTTTACAGAAAAAAAAACAAAAATTCGTTGTAAATATTCTCTTTCGTCCTCTTTCTTTCAGACATGAAGTAATAAAACCAAAAAGAAAACAAAGGCCAGGTCTAAATCTTGTGACACAAATGGGGTGTAAATTGCTTCAAGGGCAACCCCACAAAGAAAAATATGTGTAGCTTTCTTCATACCGAGATAACAAAACTGTTTTGATTTTTTTGTTTCTCTTGCTTTCTCCAGCAACTATATTGAGCTGTCATTCAGATGACTTGCAGTTTTATAGACAAACATATTGTGAAAAAATGTAAAGACTTTGAAAATACTTTCTAATGAAACATGTAGTGAACATCAGTATTCAGTTAGGCGTAAAAACAAATGAAACCAAGTATCATGAATTTGATGAAGAACGAAAGTTAGTAAGCTTCATTTGGAATGGAACATCACATACAGTACGGCTGCCAAGTGAGAAGTTGAACCAACAAAGAGAAGATACATCAAGAATGCTGAGGACAGAAGAAAATGTGACTTGAAAAGCATTCAAACAATTAGTTGGACAACTATGTCACCTGATACTGATACTTCCACACATGAAACCGTACATGAGGTTGATGCATCATTACAGTAGGTAAAGTCTACTGTGTACTACCTTCCCACCAGCCAAACAAAATTTTGATTTCAAGCTCAAAAACAGAGAACACAATGCCATTATCTTGAGCTAATACCTAGACAGGTAGAATCAGAAGGTCAAGCTTCATCAATCCATATCTTCTTGGGATGATCTGAGGCACTGATCTTTATTTTTCCTGTAAATGGTCAACATTTGGGCCCAAGGATAGGCTAGGTACCTAAGCTACTTAACCTAGGCACTTAAGATTCTTAGGCCAGGTACTTAAGCACTTAAGTACCTGGGAGGGGCTGATACATACACGCAATGCCTGACCCAACTAAGTTTGCCTGGTGCAGTTGTAAGGGCACCAGTTCTTGATGGATCTGTGGGTGACCTGTGTTTGATCCTGCTCAAAGATAGATTTTGCTGGCACATCATTTTGGATCAAAGCGTTCTCAATTTATGCTCAATCACAATCTCGATTGATGTTATCATAACCTTAATTGATGTTATTTCTTGCTTGATCTTGATGTCTTAACCTCAAATGAGGTGCAGCAAGCCTCTTCTTGACTTTTAAAATGAAGAAGAGGCAAGAAATCATAGAAAGGGGCCCACAAAACATTCACTTTCATGGTAAGGACTGTTATGAAATAGAAGAGCAACAAGTGAAAAGAACCTGAGTCAAGAGACTTGAGAGCAAGAAGAGTAACAACTGAAAAGGGATCGAAACAAGAGTGTTGAGAATTGTTGAGAAAAAGGATTGTGACAATTCAGAAAGACCAAGTAAAGACTGTTAAGAAAGAAGGAATTGACAAGTAAAAAAAGATCAACAACCAATAGTCAAGACAAAAAGGAGTGATAACCAAAAAGATCTGAGCAAAGACAGTTGAGCAGAAGGAGTAGATGTGCTTGATGTGCTTGCTGAGCTTTCTTCTGGTTAGAAAAGACCATTTTTCTGAGGTGCTGAGAGGGCTGGATGGCTTGGTTCAAAAATCTACTAGAAAAAAGTGGTGAAAGTGGTATAACAGAGCTTCTTCCCAGTTCCCACCCACACTATTTCTTTTTCATAAACAGCCAACGTTTGGGTACGGGGGCGGCTGTGTTCAGGGGTAGAACAGAGTAGACTTTAACTACTGTACTAATCATAAACCCTCATTTTCATCAAATCACAACCTGTAACAACTGCAGAAATTTATCTCAGGAAATTCTGAAACAGATTTTGATTTATAATAATACCCATAACTTCTACAATTATTGACCAAACCCTTTGATTTTGAGTCCATTGGAAAGCTGAACACTTCATCCAGAGATTTCATTGAGATGTCGGATGTGTAACTAGTCTTCCAAAGATTTCAGGACAAAGAATGTGTATATTTATTCAAACTTTGATAACTTGTTCCATTCAAGAGCTATGGATTTGAGACCTTAGCAAAGTACGTTTATCACACGTGTGGCATTCTATGGAGCTAGCAACCAAGGCTTTTGGACAAGAATTGACAAAGGTATGTGGTTTCTTAGAAATAAAAATGTCCTTGAGAATCTCATGGCCCAAATTTTGGTATTGGTTACAGGTTGTAATTTGATGAAAATGAAGGTTCATTGTTAGTACATTCATCAATATGCACTCTAAAAATACAAAAAATAATAGAATTGAAGCTCCAATAGCACGAAACAAGGTTGATATTTTTTGGCATTTTTGGCTCTCTTCCTGATCTCTCAATATTTTCCTAGGTAAATACTTTTCTTTTCTGTCCAGAAAATATTATCTTCTTGTTAGTGAGATAGATAATGATTTTCATTGATGGTTTTAATTTCTTTTTGTGATAATCTACAAACTCTTTTTGATAATTCAATACTCCAATTGGGGTCAATCTCATACCTAGAGGCTCAAAAACATACAAAAACTGAAGGCAGAAGAAACAAATGTGACTTACACTTGCTGCAGTGTCACTATAATGCTACATGTTACAGCTGAATGTTTTTTGAAAACTTTGAGATGATTTTAAGCAATGTGAGGAGCAACTTCCTCAAAAAAAGCCATGTACAATGTGTGGAAAAGAACAGCAAACAGTTTTTTTCTTTTGTCCAGAGATTCATGTGGTGGGTGTGGCACAACAAG
Organism: Melampsora larici-populina 98AG31; assembly: GCF_000204055.1. Lineage (NCBI taxonomy): Eukaryota > Fungi > Basidiomycota > Pucciniomycetes > Pucciniales > Melampsoraceae > Melampsora > Melampsora laricis-populina. The sequence goes on from NW_006768788.1 coordinate 213,790, forward strand.
GGCGCCTTTTGGGCACGCCCGGGCGTAGGCGTGAGGGCATGCCCGGAAAGTCAAAATATGGGGTGGGCGCGCCCTTTGAGCAAGTACTGTTTGTCAAGTTTAAACAAGCCAAGTGGAAGAAATTGATGGAACAAATCTATGGGACAAAGACAATCTCTTCATTTGATTTTTAACATTTTCTTTTTCCTTTATTCAAGGAATACATCATCTGCAAGAATTGATCTTCCCCTATTGACACTTTGAATAGTTATTTTTGTCTTTTGCCATTGTTTTTTTATCATTTTTTTGATTTTTTTTTGGTTTTGTATACCCAAAAGGCGCGCCCTTGGCGCCCCCACTATAGGCTTGCCTTTGACAAAGTCCAAAAGGCGTGCTGGGTGCGCCCTGAATCCAAACCCTGGGCCCACCATGTGACCAGAGATCCATTGCTTGAAGGGAAAGGCTGTAGAGGAGTTTTGAGGTGCTCTCCTGCAAAAGGCTTTAACCCTGAGCAATATGTTTGTAGGAGTTTGGCATAAGTCCCTTGCTTGCTTCAGCCTTGCAAGGTGGGTGTGGGATTTTGATAAGTTTATGGGTTGCAGTATAAGCTCTACTAGAGGTATTGAAGGTCTGTAGTTTGTATTGTATCCTGCTCAATCACATTCAGCCAGCATGATTTTGAGTAATTGATAATCTGTTATTTTCAATGTACAGATATTCAAAGAGAGAACATTAGCCATAGAAGTAAACCATTTAACTGGCTATTGTGTTCTTCCCAAGTACATACAAATTCTAGAGGAGCTGTGTGCTGCAAAAACCAAACATTCAATGATGTACCCTAAAGTTGGCCTTGAAATTGAAAAATGATCAGATCTTCCCTTCTCTTGGACAACTCTTAAGTGATGTGCATCATTCATCTGGTTTTAGACACTGAAAAATCATATCCTGTTTTCAAGGGTGCCACTATCACCATGTAAATATCCTTGTAGCATGTCAACATGCACACACAAAAGACTTTCCTTACACCCTGTAAAGACCCATCAAAGAGGTACCACAACAAGCACATCTTCCCCTTATCACCTGGGAGGTTGAAAGTCAGTTGAATCCTGCTGACCACAAAGGATTCCACAAATCCTTTGAATAAATCACTATTCACAAAGGGTGCTCAATGGCAATCTCAGTCTAAATCTGACCAAAAGACTTTGAGATTTGTTTCAAAACCCTCCGTGTGTGCATGTCGATGTGCTACACAAATATTCACACAGTGTATACTATACTGGTTTAGGTATAGTTGGGTATAGTAAAATTTAAACTATATTATACTATACTGGGTATATATAGTACAGTCGCAACAATACTTTAACCAACTATACTCAGTATAGTATATTTTTATCAACTGTACCGGAAGAAGGGTTGTGCATGTTTTCAATCAACTTGTCCAACTATACTGCACAGTATAGTATAGTATATCTGAGTATAGTTCATCTATGCTATACCAAGTATAGTTCAAGTCAGTATAGTTGGACTCTATACTATACTGAGTATAGTGACAGCCTTGCTATTGTGAGCTGGGTTGCTTGTGATTATCTGGCTTGTACCGCAACTTTGTGCGCATGCAAATACAACTTTTCTGCAGCGGGAAGAATTGCCACTGCAGGCCAAGGCCTGGCTCCACCCGCCATTGTACAAGCTGTTGGGTGTCACAAATGGCTCAGCCAGGGATTTAAAGTACCTGAAGATTGTACAGAGGCTGTGGCTGAAGTTTAAAACATGAAGGAAATGAAATCTTTGAAGAAGTTCAATAAGTCTTATATAATCAATATTAATATTTGGTTCCTCCTGGAAGATATGCTTGGTAACCCTAACCCAAACAATACAGTGTGTGCTCTTAAGCACAACTAAGCCCCTTGCGTGGCCGCGTCCACGCCCTGCTCCCTTCTATGTAAAAGAAAAACCTGGATTCTAAAAGATGTAGTGTGTTTTGTTCATTTTGTTGCTTTTTTGTTGCGGATTAGGATTAAAGGTCCGCAAGGAAACCAATTTCTTGATTGATCTGTTGCGCCTTGTATGGTTTTGGATTGTTTCACAACAAAACAAAAATGGCAAGACTTGTGGTTCATTTTGGTGTGATTTGGGCATTGGGTTAAAGTTAATTTGCAACTGACTGGATGATATCAATTTAGATGGGGATAAGAGGATGGCAAGGGTTGGGGAGTGTAGTTGATTTTGGATCTTGTGATCTTGATAGATGTCTAGATAAGATGGGCAGGGGAGGTAAGCTACTTTTGATGAGATAAAAGTAGCTCAAGTTCTAATTGGCAACAAACTGGTTGTTGATGATGATTAAATTTGGATGAGTGTGCTTTGAGCTGGAAGATGAGAACAGCTCAGATGTGGATGAGCGCAAAACAATCTAGACTGAAAGAGAACAATTTGTGATTGATGAGTACAATATTAATCTTGTTGAGCTCAAAACAAGACTGGATGAGACCGATTTGGATCCGGATGATGATGATTTAAAAATGTTTGGAGGTTTCCCAGATGATTTCAGATGAAAGGAAAGATCAAGAGATAGTAAAGTATGTCTATAAGATCACAAGAGAGATGAAGTTAGTTCAAGGAGTGGGGTATGTAATATTAGTGCAGGGAATTTTTTGTATCCTCCTTCTCAATTTCTCAAAACAAAAGAAACAAAGAACAGTTGAGCCATTTGATTCAGTCAAACTAGGAAATTAGCGGCGGGAACTGTGGTGTCATATATCCAGCAAAGCTACCTCTATTACTCAATTTGAGATGATTGAGGATAAGGCACACCTATATAGTTTGAATCCATTCACATATGTCCAGGAAAAATGTCCACAATGGTTTCAATACCAATTTCAGAAGCACACATGCATATCTTTGAGTAGAAATATGGATATGACACTCTCAAAGTTTTATCAAAGATCCTAGGCACAGCTGATAAAATACACCAAGCTGAAGGCATGTAGGTGTGGTGTTTCCCTCACTCAACTAAGTCCCTCAATGCTGAGACAGCTGTCATTCAAGCAAGTTGAATCCACATGTCTCAGCATGAGGGACTTACATCCAAACTCAACATTTTGGCTTGAAGGGTAAGGATTCATTCACAGAGGAAATCTTGATTTCCCCATTTCTGTGAGCTCACCGGGGATCTTTTACTGCACTTCATGGGCATATGCGCTTCCAGTTGCTTCAAAATGCACAACTTGATTGATCAAAATTCATTGGTTGCTCACCAAGCCACATATTGTGTTATTTCATCATTTTCACATGTAGCTCACATGTAGCTAGGTGGTTCATGGAAATAAGTCCTTAACTTAGCAGAGCTGCATGTGAGCTGCAGATGAAAATCCCAAGATAGCAACTTATGTAGCTCAGCAAGCAACTGAGGTATCTCAATGATTTCACTTGTACGCTTTGAAAAGGAGATTGGTGCATATCCCCATGAAGTGTGTTAAAAAGATCCCTGGTGAGCTCACAGAAAAGGACAAATCAATCCTTACCCCTCAAGCCAAAAACACAACGTTAGATGTAAGTCCCTCATGCTGAGACATGTGGATTCAACTTGCTTGAATGGCAGCTGTCTGAGCATTGAGGGACTTAGTTAAGCTAGGGTCTTTCCAATAAGTCTGTTGCTTTGATTTCTCATGAATGCAAGTTTTTGATCATTCAAATCCAAATTATTACAATCGTATGATTATATCCTCTGGACCAGATGGCTCTCTTGTGGTCAAATCTGTCTTGTCAGATCAAATGGCCAGAAATATGTACATCAAGATACACATCAAGTAATTGTTGATGGTAACAAAACATCCATGCACGGAACTTGGCAATCAAAAGAAATTGAGGAGCTTGATGAAAATTTTCTTAAAGCCTGCTTTTGCTCCTGATACTTGGCTTTGGCAGTCTGGTCATATCGTAAATTGACTGCCGTATGGTTGATCAGCAGCATACATCTCTGGGAAGCTCTGAATCCTATGGACCACAAAAAACAGAGTTCAATTTTGAATTTGAGGTCAAGAGTTTTGTTATGATGTGCAAGATTGTTTCAATTTTCCTTGATATTGATGACTTCAGCACATCAGATAGGAAAAACACAGGATAAAAAACTATAAGCATCAACTCTTGGATCATATGAATTTTGGTTAAGTGTTTTGAAATTGACTCTAAATTGAAATTCATGAGATTGGAAGATGCTTCTGTACTTAATGATAAGTGATTTTGGATTTGCCATGGTGATCTTGATGGTTGATGAAATGGATCAAATTGATGTAATTAATTTATACAGGTAAAGGTCATTGTGAAGTTGGTCTAGGCTGATCTATGATATCAATATGAATCATCCCGGATATTTTATGAGAATGAGATCACCACAATTGATTTTTAGGCTGTTTGTGTTAAGCTGCAGCCTAAGCCTCAATGGCTCTAAAACAAGTGGAAAATGTATCTCATTGAGATAAAATCTAAGTGAAGCCTTGATATAAGTTTATCACTATTATATTATGAAGTCTCCTCTAACTCATCCAATTTTATTTTCTTGTTTGATACATGTCCGTCTTTTTCCTCTGCTTTGACATCAAGATTAAGATTTGAATGTGAGTTCAATTTGTAGTATGAGAAGTCAACCTGGATCAACTTCAGTTGCAAAGTGGTGATGTTGTGCCTGTATCAAGATTTAAATTCAGGCGTTTTGAGTGACTGTTCAAGTAACTGGAACTGAAAGCCAAATGTAGTGCCCAAGCAATTTTGAGTTTTCCAACTTGGTTGGTATGATGCTTGCTGTCAAAAATAGATGCAAACAACCAAAGGATTTCTGACCAATTATGAATAAAGTCAATATAATTTTCACTTTTGAAATAAATGAATGGCATGCATGTTCAATTTGAAGCTCTGGATGTTGGATTTACAAAGTCAATGATTGTGAGTGAGGTTCAAAGTCCTTTGATGTGTGTGGTTCCACAAATAGGACTGACTGGGGACTTTAGGTGAGTATGGACCATTGCTTCAAATGGAAGTCTTCAAGCAAGGATAAACAGTCAATGCAAGAATGAAAGTTGAAGAGTCTGAAACTGAGCATTGACAGGTTGGCAGCCTGAAGCGAGGAAGCTGGCCTTCCTTTAACTTGAATGATGATGATAATTCAACACCCCAGATTGAAACAGACTATTTTGGGTACAAAAAGGTGATGAAACAATAATGGAGGAGCCAAATGAACAAAGTCTGAGGAAATGTTGCAGCACAGGAAATATATATGGAGTACTGCTATGAGGAGGCTATAACAATGGATTGTAGTGAAATTGGTGCATGTGTTTCTTGTATCAAGCCAAATCAATTAACATCTGCTCCTTTTCTGATTGAACATCATGTCAATCAACTCAAACGCACAAGAGCCTGTAGAATTCCCAAAACAGTTCCCTTTCACTGGGTGTGTGGGCAGTGAGATAACTGCAAAGGTGATTAAAAGCCTATTAAAGGCAAAAATAAGATAATTTTACTCTGTAATCTTTGGTTGTTGATCCCAAAAGAGATCACAATGGCTAAAATCAAGTCAGGTTGTATTGTACTATGATCAGTGGTATATGAAAAAACCAAATCTTGAAAAGCCCCCTGGGGTCCTCAAAACCTTCCCAGCCGCATAATGCACATGAGCCAATGATATGCAATGTTGTTGTTGTGATAAGCTGAAATGGATGCTTGATGAGGACAAAGACCCCGATCCAGGGATAGAGAAAGGCGATTCTGTGATATCAGCCAAGAAGGGGAATTTATGTAGATCAGCTTAATGTGTAAAACTAATGTATGCAGAGTCCAGACCGTACATGTTGATTAAAAATAGCTGGAGAAGGAGGTTGGTGGATGGTCAGTCTCCTCGGCATATGATGATTGTGTTTCCGGAACTCTGCTCACCGTAGAGAGCATGGCAGCAAGGAAGAGGCCAGAATCTGGGGTTAAAATGCAGCTTTGGGTAACTGGAAAGCCAAATGAGGTAACAAGCTACCAAGAGATTGGAATTGGAAAAGAGGCATTTCCTGAGCGGCAACAGAATGGCAATTGACGTGACAAAGCAGCACATTTGGCCCAAGACAAACCCAATGCGCACAAATAGCATCTTCCAAGTGAGGATCAGAACGGTGTCAGCCATTTTTTAAGTGTAGTGGGCAGATAAGTGTGGTGAGATGGTGAGATAAGAAAGGTTTGAGTTTGAGGATTGGAAGGAGATTGAAACAATGAAATGTGAAGGGTTGAGTAATTTTCAATGCATTGTGAGTGGGACAAAAGAATCTGAAACTGACCAAGATTAAATGTATCTCATCAGTGCAAAGCAATGCCCGCTAAGCAGTAGTTGCACAGGCCAGGGAAGCACTTCTGCCATCTTCAGTAGAAATTGAATCATTCAGGGCGCATTCACTTAAGCAATTTCTGGTGAGACATCACATTCTGCAAAATTTAAAGTGTCTATTTGGTGGTGCATGTTTCATTTTTGATTAAAATATTTACAGAATGTGATTGCTGGTCAGAAATTCCTTAAGTGAACGGGCCCTCAGTCAATGTGTCTACATTCTACCATGGGCTGTCTGAGGTGCGGTCTCATCGCGTTAGCTTTCCTCTATAATCCTCAAAGTTTTGACATAGTGGATTTGTTTCACAGCAGCCAGCCATCTAAGGCGCCTGATTAGGACAAACATATATCACTTGATCGTGCTTCAGGAACGCATCATGGCAGCCGTAAGTTAGAGTGGTTTGGTTTTGTGGTGTCTTGAAAGGTCTTTTCATAGTTTTGGGCTTCAGTGATGACGATGATGATGTTTTATGTGTACAAGGTCAAAGGGTATAGATCAAATTTAAGACAAAATAGGAGACGCAGAATTATTCACTTAGTCATATTTGGTGAGAATCTCACGTTGAATATCTGTTCATATATATATTTAGTATATTTTTAGATGTTCAAAATTGACAAACAAGATTTCAGAGAAAGAAGAAATTCAAAAGAAACAAAAAACAACAATCAATAATAGAAAAAGTGCAGTATTGAAGTCATGATTTGATGATCTAGTGATAAATAAATAAATATGTATGTAAACTCCAAGTGTGTTTCATCATGAACAACATACATATCATAAATAGATACCAAAAAAGATCACAATCATAACTAACAACTAAAAAAACCCAAATCAAACCAACCAAACAACGACCAAAGACACAAGAACCTGAGTAAATCGAATTCCCCTACACATACGCGTATGCAGGAGAAAGATAGAGTTCGGTAGAAAAAAAGAGTAAGTGAAAAAAAGCTGTGTGAGAAATTCAACTGTGTGTTACATCAATTCTAGGGTTCCTTCAACGAAAAAAACGTTGCAGAACCGATCTCTCTTCCTCAACGTCCTTGCTTTCATACAATTTGATCCCAGTCAGATTGACGATCTTTCGTTAAATTAAATACTATCTTATATCAAGCAGCAGGGGCAGCAAGACCTTCAGTTTGTGGTTCCTTAACATCATGGAAGTCTATATGCCATCAAGTAAAGTAGTTCAAAGATAACCAAAATTGATCAGCATGTTCAATTGGCGACCCTTCCAAGATACAAATTACATACCTAAGATTTCTGAATACATCATCACTCTCCAGGTGTCTACAGGTAAATCAGCGTCGTTGAAAGACCAATCGAAAGGTTCATCGGCCACCGGTTCGTCCGTTGGATCATGGTATGGAGCTAAGTATTCATTGCCGAGTGCTTCGGCGGCAGTGATACGTTTGACAGGATCGAAGACAAGCATACGTTCTAGTAAGTCGAGTGCTAGAGGGTCTGCGTTCTTGAATTTCAAATGAAATGGGATCCTTTCCCTTTTGGGAAGAGATTGAACAAATCGGAGAGTCTGTAGTAATCAAGTGAAGAGAATGAGGTGACCTATGAGATGAGAGCAATCCAAAGTTATGGATTTGATGTCTAAGCGAGATCGTACATTTTCAGAACAAATCGTTGCGATCACATCATCAGGCGGCGTGCCCAACAATTCAGTGATGATGGAAAACTGGTTGACATCTGAGAAGTTTGAGAAGCGAGCACGATGTTGATCAGCATTGTGCCGGTATCAAGGACTAACATTCGGCGAGAGTAACTGGACTGACGATCTTTTCCAGGAAATAGTGGTTTGCCCTCAAGCATTTCGGCAAAAATGCAACCCGCACTCCAGATGTCCACTGCATGAGGATGAGCCATCATTCAGGGAACGGGTCTCATAGAATGCGAGGCAAAAGCAACTTAGACCGACCTGCCACATCATATTTCTGCCAGGTGAGCATGATCTCAGGAGCTCGATAATACCGTGTAGAGACATAACCCGTCATTTGAGGGTCTTGGAGACGAGCGAGACCAAAATCGCAGATCTTTAGGTCACAATTCTCGTTCACCAAAATGTTGGAGGGTTTCTGCGAAAGATTCAAGATTAGACTCGCTCAGGACATTTGTAGAATGAAAGGTCACGAGGCACATATTTTGATCAACTCACCAAGTCACGATGTACGACACCAGCAGAGTGAACATACTTCAGTCCTCGCTAGATCAGAACAAGCAAAGGATCGCCCAACAGAATCAACATCGAAATCACAACATCTCGTAAGCAAAAGTCACGACATCTCCGATCGGCAAGGAAAAGAAAAACACGTACAAGTATTTGATACAAAAAGTATTGTATAAACTGTTTCTCAAGTGGTCGACTAGTTAAAAGCCTATGAAGATCTGTACCAAGAAGTTCGGTAACAAAGTAAATGTCTTCTAATGGTGAGATGAAAATATCAGAAAGACTGATAATGTTTTCGTGACGTATGTGTTTCAGAAGCTTTAATTCTCGATAGGTCCGCTTGGCAAGGACCGGGCTACAATATAGTTTGGTGGAATGAGGTCAGTTAAGATGTTGCGGCGAAATCACCTCGTTCTTGACTTACGTTGAGAATGGTTTCATGATTTTCTTGATCGCGACATTTGTTGCTGTTAACTGGTCACTTGCTGAGCAAACAAGTCCAAAAGCACCCATTCCAACAGGCTGTAGATCCGAATATCTCGTTGTCACTTCGAATACGGTACCCTGTTTGGTGCGTCCAGAACCAAATCACACGAGCAGAAGTTCAAGGACCGACATCAAGATGTGATTGGACATCGAGTTTCAAACCAAAAGATGGTCCGATATAGACGAGTAAAAGCAAAGACAAAAGGTTCGGTTCAGCAGCCGTATCCCGCCAACAAACGCTTCTGGTGGGGGGGTATGCTTTGGGAGCTTCGATCGGGTAAAGCTAATCTGTTCTTCTCCGACACCATATCACTTGTAGGTGTAGCTTGACTTCACTCTTGTGAGGCGGCATGCTTTCAGAATTTTTCTTGACAGGCGTCGAAAGAGGGCAATGTCTGATGTTCTTGATTGAAATGTTCGAGACGAGAAAAGGAAAAGAGAAAACTCCAATGCTCACGAAGATAGACAGTTTGGCAAAATCCTATCAAAGTACAAGAAGTGAGTATGATGAGATTTGGATGACTTTGGATCACTTGGGTCTTACGGCCATAACGAATCCTGGACCACCTGGAGAGATACTGTTGCCGATCGGGGGCGCGGATCCAGACGGTAAACTTGTGACACCAGCATCCTCGGACATCTGCAGAGTTCAAAGGATTGATAAGATGAGAATGGATTGGAGGTGATAGGGAAAGGAAACCGACGGTTCTCAAAGGATTGATAAAAGGATGAGTTCAATGATAGCAAATGGAGTGTTGAAGTTTACGATGATGATGATGATGATGATGACAGGATAGAACTATGTTGAGATGCTTTAAAGTGGTAATGAGAGTTTGAACTGTGTGGTAGACGGGCTATGGCTCTGTATGGCTTCTTGATGTCATCATCCTCTTGGTACATCTGATATCCGTCTGAAATTTGAATCCACACTGTAAAGGCTCAAGGGTCGGGTATTCTGACGGGCAAGGGTGAATATCGGATCTTGATCAGGGGTTTGAGTTTCTGCAGATGGTGGGCGCGTTTTTTGGAAGGGCAGGCGCGCGCAGGCGCAAAAACTGTCAGCTGGGACGTGCCCTGGCACAAATAGCAGGAGGCGCAGGCGCGCCATTTCAGTAAAAACCCCCCAAGGAAATGACAAAATCCTTTTCAGAAACCAAAATCAAGACTGTTATAGATGCTTGGGCACTTTTTGGGACTTTATAAACTTGTTTTAAGTGGAAATAGTCTTGCTGTTGGGATTTATGTAACAAAAGAAAATGATCAGATCATTCAAAATGTATCTCCAAGGTCCCATGACTTTGAAGATGACTTCTTGAGTCTGGGCTCATCCGTATGAAGTTTGAGTATCCTTGGGCATATTTGTAAAGCAGAAGTCTTGATCAAGTATAAAGTTTGATTTTTCTATTGTACAAAAAGGATTTGGAAGACATCCACTCTACCACATGATCTAATACTAGTCTCATCTTATGAATGGGTGTGCCAACCCTACTTTTCAGATGTTTTGGCACGCCAAATGCACTGCGCTCACCACCTGATTTCTAGGGCTTTACTTCCATGACTTCATTTGTCTTGGTGAAATGTTCTTCACATGTACATAGTCAAGTGCAAAAATATCTCGGTATTCTTTAGAGAGCTTTGAATGTAGCACATGCTAGCCTGCTTCTTTCTCGTCCTTTCTGCGTGGCTGCAGCGCTTCCTGGCTGTTGGATCATGTCTGTAGTACAGATAGAAGATTATCTTGCTGAGTGATAGTGAAGGCAAGACATGGATTGTGTAAAATGAATCTTACATATAACAATGGTGGTTTATCATATGTCATCAACAAGAACATTAGGGGGTTTCAAGTCAATAAATTTACGGTATTTTACAGTCCAACAAGTTGTCCGATGTTGCAAAATTTACCGTAAATTTAAAAAAATTGGGACACCTTTTTAGGTGTCCCAAATGGTGTTGACCATATATTGGCAGAAAAAAAACCCACCGTAAAATTCAAAAAACTTGTCCGTTTTTTAAAAAGTTTCACAAAAAAATTCTGACTTGAAACCCCCTATTCCAAAGCAGATCTGCAGGTGCTGTGGCACAAGTATTGCACAGCTTCCATACTCAACATATTTTGGGAGAGTTCTCAGAGTGAAGTGATTGTTGGGGTTGGGTGGAAGATGATGTCAGCATATATTTCAGACATCTGTGTGGCCATGGGTGATGGTTTGTGATCCAAGAAAGAGGATCAAGGAACAAGATAACTATTTTACAGAAGAATCATTGCTAATAATAATTACGGTACTCAAAGCAACTATGCATGCATACATAGTTGTCATATATAGTTTTTTTTGGCGGGTGAAATACTTCAAATATACTTCTTGCGTTTTTTCCCCCACCAAAAAAAACTATATACGGCAACTATGTACGGCTACATATGTAGCTTTGAGTACCGCAAATACACAGTCTTTCACAACTATGCCATATCTTTCAGTTCTTTAATATAATTACACAAGTACTCCTTTTATTTCGGAACTCTGGCTGATATATACTGAAGTTCTCATCAGAGAAACTTGGTCTCTCATTGTTTCATAGTGCCCTATTTGAAGAGTCACAGACCTGTATTTGGACATTTACTACAGTTGCCTGCCAAAATTATACATAATTTTAAATTTCACTACCTCCTCTCATGTCACTACATATGGGTTGGTGCTGGGCAAACCTGGATGTGTTGGATTGATGCTGTGCTGGTGAGGTGGTGAACTAGATCAGTGGTGTTCAAGTTGTGGTGTTAAGCTGGTGGGCTTGATGCTTCCAGGGTGAGGTGGTTTGGTGTTGGGTTATATACAATGGGTGGTGAGGTGGCTGGTTTAATACGGCGGGTGATGAGGTGGTGAGGTGTGTGTACTGGTGGTGAGCTGGTGGCCATTTATGTACTTCATTGGGATGAGGGGTGTAGTGTGGAGAACGGGACTTGGTTGATTTTCAAAAGAAAGGAAACAGAGGCTTGTCTGCTCCTTGCCTCCCAAAGTTAATAACAGACTCTATTCAAAGATATGTGTAACATTTTCTTTGGATAGTTTCCAAGTCTTTGAGTGGCCACAGGTCATTGTGCCTTTGAGGAGCTCCCAAAGATTTCCAATTGGGTTGAGATTGGGACTTTTTGCAGGCCAGTCAAGCTTGATGAGAGAATTTTGTTTGCACCAGATGTTTACTTGTTTGCTTTGATGGACATGAGATCCATACTCCATAAGTATGAGATTGGGCGGACAATGAGGACTTTAAAGTAATTCAGAAAGAAAGCCTTCATCAAACAATTCCACATAATTCAACAATAGAGTGCTACCAGGAGGCATGAAAATGACCACAGTTCTAAAATTTGTGGTTAACACACTCCTTACCATCACTGAGGTTTTCTCACTCTTAAAGGTAGGGACTAGACTATCAACATGGTACTTTTGACAAGGTGTTCTCCAGACTCAAACTTGTCTAGATTTTCTGACAATTCCAAAGTACCATTCATTGGTCCATATGACTCTGTACCTTTCATCAAAAGTGAATTACTTGTACTTTTTGGTAAACTCTAGCCATCATTGTTTGTTTGTATCATCCAGTGGTGGCTTCTCTACTGCTAGCCATGCATGCATACCAAGTATGTGGATTTCTCTTGGGACAGCTCTAGAGCTGACTTCAGTTGGAAGTAGCTTGGTGATTTTGGATAAAGTGGCCCTTCTGTTCTTGTGAGGAGTGCACGTCTGTTGGGCGTACTCTTCACTAATAATGTAGTCTTCACGTGGTACATCCAAGTGAAGAATACAGCTAGTTGACCTCTAAGAAGAGGATTTAAGGAAGATAGAAAGAGATTACGGGCAATTAAGAGCTAGTGCGCTCTAACCTCTTGAGACTGCAAGGGGCAGGCTTTACACTTTGGTAAACCAAAGATCCTGAAGGCTACTTTTGACTCCTTAAAAAGGAGGAAGCTTTGCTACTTCTAGGTTTATTTCTAGAGACAATGAATGCCCTGGGCTCATAGAAATCAGTACCTTGAGCTCTCAGCAATGGAACCCGTAATGCTCAAGAATGGTCTTTAACAAACTACACAACTAACCACATACTCAAAGATCCTCTCAATAGGAGTCAAGTAAATGTGGTTCTGTGTTGTGATGGTAGTAAAAGATGGGAGATGATTCTAGGGAAGAAGGGGGGCTTATATAGTCTCAGTTCCAGTGTCAACTTGTGGTTGGCGTGTGGGTCTTGTCTATTCACGTGTCAACTTGTGGTTGACACTGGGGTTAGGTTTATTATGTATTTCATACATTACATACATGTGTTTAAGTGGCTCTTGACACTGAGCCTTGAGATGTAGCTTATGGCTTTATACAATATTTTAATATTACATATGGTACTGTTAGCCCATGGTCCTGTAATTAGGGCTCAGAGCTGACAGTTCTTCTCTCACAGCCCCATGAGCTACTAGTCACTGGCAGGCTGGAGACTACCACTACCTTCAACAGAAGTTCAACACATTTTCAAAATCATTTCCAGCAAACTTTTGAATGTCATCAAATGAAATCATAAATTTGTACACACCTGCCCTGTATTCACAGATCAAGAATTGGTGGTTTCAAATTTGATCATTTCTATGTGTTTCTTTAAAAATTAGGACAAGTTCATAAAAAAAATCTTGATGAAACCAACATCTTTTTAAATCAGGACACCTAAAATGGTGTCCCACTTTGAAAAATTTATGCATATTTAACAAAAAAGGGCAAGTTTGAAAAACATAAAATTACATAAAAAAGGCAAACTTGGAACCCCCCAATATATCGCTCAGCGGAATAATGCTGATTTAATGCTGATTTAATAGTGGCTTTCAAACCTGCCCCGGTTTTCAAAAAACCCAGTTGACCCAGTTGTTTTTTGGCAGTAACTTTGTCTATCAAGTTGACATTTGTTGACAGCTCCCAGCCAAAAATTCCACTGGGGCAACCGGGTTTTTTGAAACTGGGTCAGGTTTGAGAGCCACTAATGCATTTTTGATCATTTCTTGCTCTAGTTGTAATCATTTTCCCTTGGGCAAAACACTTTATGCTGGTAGTGTTACTGTGATGGTCCAAATATCAAAGTGAAATAATTGCAACCAAACGGGGCCTAAGCATTTAAGAAAAATTACCAATCAAAAAAGAAACTCTGTACTGTGAGCAAGAACTAATCATTCACTATCTTCAAACTGGATCAATATTCATATAAAAAACTTGATGACCATTTCTGCAGTATATTATTCCACATTTTTTCCCCTTAGAGCTTAGGGCCCGTTTGCACACCGCGAGCAGATACGATGTGGCCAAATTTCACACCAAAAAAGTTACATACGGCCACATCGTATCTGGGTCCAATCTCGACCAGATATTCGAAATCAGATCAGTGTTTGGTTCGAATATTTGAGGTCAATATCTGATCGTCAATATCAAGATATTGTTCCACATTGAGATACAGCCTTTTGGCCGTATCTGAAGGCTCTATCTTGATGTGCCCCTCCTCCATCTATCTTCTTTGTTCATCTCCTTCTCAACTTCTCATCACCCACACAGACCCTTATGTTCTTTGATCCTCACTGCTTTGCTCATCCACCCTCACTCCATAATAGTTTTTACTATTTTGATCATTTTATAATCTCATCTCTGCCTTGTTTAGATATTCTTCTAAAGGATATTGTTCAAGGATCTTCTTTGAATAGTTATACTAAACTTTGAAAAATGCTATCAATGATACTTTGATTCAAAAGGTTTGATTGATCTTACCTTTGAACAGTAGTAGAACTAAAATCAATTGACAATTTGATAATGTAGATTTAGATGATGAAATTATTAAAAGATCAATTTAAAATGCATTTATCAAAGTATATAGATGAAGAAATTGACCGATTAGATTATTAAAGACATAAGATCGAGTTCAAAAGAAGAATGGATACATCGAATGGAAAGATTACGGTAGGATGAGAACAATGAAGGTCAATGATGATTGTTTCAAAAGTTTGAGTTGAATGAAAAGATACATACAATCTCATGTGGTTGTTGCCAAACAGAAATATGATCACCGCGAGGTCAACAGACGTCTGTTGATCTCTTTTGGATTGCTGTTTGGCAATCTCAATATCTGAAAGACCAGTATCTCGATGTGCCCCTTGAGATAGGGGCAAATTGAAATTTGGTTTTCAGGTCAGATAATATCTGAAAACAACCCAAACGGGCCCTTACCTTTCTGAGCTGCAATTGTCTATGAGAATCTGGATCTGTCATGATCATTTGAGCTTTAAAGATGCTGGAGAAGCATATGGCAGAAATCATCATGAAATTTGATTTAATATATATGGATGAGAAAATATGGTGAAAGGATTCTGTTCATATGTTTGTTCATATCATTCCCCAAGGACAAAAAGCTACAAAAACTGTATTATACATATACAATTCATGATTTCATAGAGGACTACACCTCATAAACAGACACTGTGTCAATGAAAAATGTGGAGCAACATGTGGCCAAAGTTAATATCAACTTTCTTGTGCATATATATCTATTTGAAGTTTGAAGATATTCAACATTTGATTCTTCTTTATAATACAAAATTAGTTTTTTCTCATCCATGATTTGCTGCCCAAAAGTTTAATAGCACATCCAATTTACGTGATGAACATTGATGAACTGTATATTCTTGATCTGTGAATACAGGAGCATGTATGTATGAATCTTTGATGTCATATGATGACATCAGCATCTTGGTTGTATGATGGGCAAATGACCCCCACAGGGATATTATGTTGATATTATTGTGAGAATATATTGAGAATATGTTGAGAATATTTTTAAAATATTTTTAGAAAATAGTGAGGTTGTGGTAGTCTCTGGCCTGCCAGCGACTAGTAGCTGGGGGCTGTGTTTAGGGTTT
The DNA here is from genome assembly GCF_000204055.1 of Melampsora larici-populina 98AG31. Classification (NCBI taxonomy): domain Eukaryota; kingdom Fungi; phylum Basidiomycota; class Pucciniomycetes; order Pucciniales; family Melampsoraceae; genus Melampsora; species Melampsora laricis-populina. Next base: position 229,721 of record NW_006768788.1, read on the forward strand.
GCTTCAGGGATCATTTGTTGTGTTTGGTGATTTTTTTGGGTCACCCAGTGTGGTTGTGGCCACTTATGGTACTGGTTTTTTTAGACTTTGAAATAATGCTATATACCATTGATGGTTGGTGTCCTAGTTAGGTGAAATTTTGCATGCCACACAGACCTTCTTTATGCATCACAATGATCTTAGCATTCTCCTTGGGTTTCAAAGGTTGAGTCTTCACTATATTCAGGACAGATGAAGTTTGGTGATTCACAAGGAAGATGGTCCAAGAACAAGAGTTCTCTGAGATGAGGTCAAAATGTATTAAATTCCACGTAGAATTTTGGTAGGGAACTGTACTTGAATCACCCTCTCATCCAACCACATACATCATCAGAAATATGTTTTTACATTGATCAGCTGCTTGGAACAAATGAGACTGGAAGTGTCTATGAGGAATTACATTAGAGATGAGGTGAGAGAACACAAGAGCCATCAAGTTTCAAAGTTTATTATGAAGACTAAGCATAGTCCAAAAAGGACACCAGATCACAACAACCCCCATAAATGGATGAAAATTGATGAAGTAGAAAGAGATAAATGCAGACAAAAAGGAAAACAAGAGGAGCTGATACCTAGTTGAACAAAAACCACATATCACAACAGCCCCTGACATATGAATAGAAACTAAGAAAGATATCAATAAAGAAGAAATGGAAAAACAGAAAACAGCTTTAATCTAAGCTACTATCATATCAACTCCAGCTAAGACCTGCTACATGTGTGATTGTAAGGGTGACACCATACATATACAAGGCTCTCACATCATTTGCTACTGACTTTAATGAGGGAATCAATCCCAACAAATTTGTTCTCTTGAATCCATTTGGATGCAACCTGGGCTTTCTCCATTGGTTGATGTCATCCAGTATTCTAAGTGCATTTTGATTCTGTTTGGTATAGTGCAAATCTCACAAATCTTACAATTCAAAATCCTCGGGTTTATGTTGATAGATTCATAGTCTGGATTGATCTCCAGATAAAAGACTAAATCCATGATGATTTTTTTTCCAAAAAATTATCATTAAATTTAGATTGATCATTGAGTAGATGAATTACATTTTCAAGTGAAAGTTTGATTGGTAGTTTAGATAGTCAATCAGGATGATTTGTTTGAGTGAGTTTGTCTTTTTGATTTGTTCTTGCTCAATTTCAGTTGGCTGTTGATAAATATTCACGTGTTGACATAAGGTTTTCATCACGTGATTTACATTATGTAGACTGTCACGCGTTGTGATGTTACGGGTGTGTGAACAATTGAATTGGAATTTCCAGTTTACCTTTGTTTCCATTCTCAAGCTAGAGACAAGAGAGAAGAGACAAGTACCATTTAACAATACTCAACTCCCATTCAAGAGAACAAGAAAGAAAACGTACTAAAAACAAATATCATCATGAATATCTTTCGACGTAAACGAAATGAAAAAGAAGAAGAAGAAACCAATTCATCAAATCAAACCAAAGTCAATAGTCCGAACAGACAACAACAAAACTCTGCAAGAGCTCGACATTCAGTAGCCGTCTCAAGCTTAGGAACTCAAACCATCAATAAGCGTAACATATTCGGTCATCATCAACCTAACAGACCAAGCTCAAATCAATATCGAGAATTACCACCGAGATCGATTTCAGCATCATATGTACCACAACCATCATCTAAATCAAACAGATCCAATGGAATTCCAAGATCGACTATCACTTATGGAAAATCATTATCACAAGTAGCTGCTAGTCCAGAAAAACCAAAAAGTAAGATCCAAACGATTGCCCATCAATTAGAAAGTAAATTAGATATTTCCACTTTATGGGAATGGCCAAAAGATCAATGGAATGAGTTTTGGGATTCATTAGATTTTGATGAGATGGGTGTTAGTTTTGGTTTAGGTTTGGTTGGATTACAAATCTTGATTAGATTGGTTTCTGGGATTGAGAATGCTAGAAGAAATTTAATTATTTCTAGAAGAATGAATGGGATTCATTCGATTGGTGATAGATTAAATGAAGCAAGAGAGTTAGTTAAAAAACAATATCCTACGGGTTGGCTTGAAGTGGTAAGTCTATTTCTTTATACAAATTTTTGCACTTCTTTTTGATCGGTTCTTGATGGATTTCAATTGATTTTGGTTTTGGAACGGGTTTACAATTTTAGTTAACCTTCTTATCAGTTTGTTTATGTGGTTATTCATGTTATAATGCTTATAAGTTATTTTCAGCTAGAAGATCTTATCGTATGCACATTCGAGAAGTGAGTCAACTCATTTGTTTCGAAAACCTATCAAAAAGCTGATCACTGAAAATTCAATGATCGAACAAAAGGATCCGGTCAATTCACCTAATGTAACGCTTGTACAATCTCCAACTGCACCAACTCCACAAGCAATTAGTTGGGCTCAAACAATCTGGAGAATGTTAAGAAGATTATCATCTTTATTAATAGGTTGGCCAAGATCAGGCTTAGAAGATCTACCTCAACCGAGTCAAATTCATCAATTAGATGTTTGGGAACCTTCCAAACTTAGATTAAGAATCTTAACGTTTGTTTGTTTTTGATTCCCACTGATCAATCTAGTTCAAATCATTAACTGGTTCCTTGACTTTTGGGGTTGATGTTTTTGTCTTTAGATTTTATCCTCCACCTTTAGCTTTTCTCTTGCATTTTGCTACTATTAGCGAAAATTGTATGAATTGGACTATCATGATTTTAACAATCCAATTCCAAGTAAGTTCAATCAATGATATCTTTGTGGATTAATTAGAATCATTTCTGATCCTCATCCTCAATTTTTCTTTCTTCTTTTCTTTAGACACATTTACTTATTAAATCATTCACTCAATTAAACAAAGATAAACAAATCATCCAAGCAGAAGTTATGCATGAGTATAATGCTCAAGTTGAGCAACGTTTTTCTTTTTGACTTTCTTTCATTCTCATCCTTTGAGTGTTTCTTTGTTTTGATTACAAAAACTGACTTTCAAATTTCTATCTTTCTTTCTTTTCTCTTCAAGTTTGTTTATCCTAGAACGTTTCCTCTTACTAGATCTATTGGTACAATGACTAGTTCAGCCGAATTTATCAGAAGAGAAGATTGGGTAACTTATTAAACCCGCTGAAAAACATTTTTTTCTTTAGTTTGTCTTTGGCTTTTTTTTTGGTCTCGCATCTCTTATTGCATCAAGTTATATAAATCAATGCCAAGTGACTCAAACTTGTGATATATCGTGTTTTGTTTTTTTAAATCTATTTATATTTGTATATATGTCTATGTGGATGGAAAGAAAAATGGTAAGTTTTATTGTTCTCATTTCTATTTTCGGTCTGTTCTTTTGGATTGCGAATGGTCATTTTGAGAGGATATTTTTTTCTTCTTTATGCAAAGAGGGTGGGAAATGAGTTGGGTGATATTGGTGATTAGTGACTATGTACTACGTTACTTGAATTTACTTATGTCCAGATCGCATTCAAGTGGTAAGAACGGAAGAGCATATGATTTCGTCTACATAGACAGTTTGGTTGACTTGTTCTATCCTTTTTAAAGAGTCTCTGAGTTTGTATTACGCAAAAAAAGAAAATTCTATGATCATCAGATTAAGGAAAAGCAAGAGTTTTCAATCTTGGTGGAATTGATCATGTTTCCGACCAAGGGGTTTTGTGTGTGTGATAATACATTTGTTTACAATTTCACATTTTTCTTGGTCCTTGGTTATTGAAAAGTCATCTTTTCTGGGTTTCTCTTTAAGCTCTTCTTCTATCAGTCATGACTCTAACAATCGAACCTGTTCCACTTAATTCAGTAAGCTAATTTTCAAAACAAAAACAAACCACATAAGTAAACACCCTCCCCCTTAACAAAGTGACAAAGAAGAACAGAATCAAAAAGAAAAAAAAGAGAAAATAGACTGACCTTTTCGTGCCAATTCAAAAGTACAGCAGAAGGAGTATTCGAATCCATCGTGATTAAAGACATAGATTTATAAATATATTTCATTAACCAATCTAACTGATCTGAATTCAAATTAGACAAAATCGAAGGTATATCAGAAGTACGAGTAGTCGATAAAGTTTCAATGATTGTTGAAAGGATTAGAGATTGAGCTTTTTGAAGGGTTGGAGAGGGCGGTCCGTAAGGTGGTGAGGTTAGTAAGAGTTGTAGAACTGCAGGTACATCGGCACTGTTGAGATGAGATTGAAGACAAATTGATCGAGTGAGTTACTTGATGCGATTTAGGTACAAGAAAAGAAGTGAAGAGATATCTTTTTACCGAGCTAAGAGGGATCTAGCTTGTTGAGTTTTAGATTGAGCATCAGATAACATTTCTTCTGCAGAACGTGGATCATGTTCATATAGTTCTATTCAACCAAACCATAAACCAAGGATCAACATTCGATTTGCTTTTGTTGAGGAAGATAGAAGAAAGACTTTACCATCTTCTTTTAATGCATCTTGATCATATAAATCGATGTCTATCTTTCTATACGCGCTATCCATTTTGGTTTATATAGTCTTTAGTTGGTTTTTTGGGTTGATAGTTGGTCCGTTGGTTTTGTTGAAGGTCAAAGTCATCGATCGATTGGTTTTACATTGGAAATTCCATTTCATCTCATCGTCATCGTGCGGCTGGAGTGGTGTGCGCAGTGGCGCCTGTGGCTGCGCCTGACGCAGGCGCGCTCAGGCGCAACTTGCAACCTCCCTTTCAAAATTTGGGCCCCATGCATTTTTTTAAAGTGCTTTTATCACACTAACACTGTGGGGAGTGTGAACCACAATTGGGCAAAGTTGTGGTGACTAGGTACGCAGCTTTCTTCAATCACGGATCTTGTTTGCTCCAGGTTTGCCATAGGTTTGCTAGCTTACCTTGGGTTGCCCTTGAGTTGTCCACTACATATTTGACTACAGTAACACATATGTAGTGAAGCTCACAGCAAAAGAAAATTCACAAGAAGTTGTAAGAGACATCCATTGTAGTAGACTTACGTAGCTGGTTAGTGCAATATGCAAAAGCAAAAGCACTTTAAAGTAAACAATGAATAAATAAAACACAAGGGAAGCTCTAGGGCAGCTAGCAAACCCATGGCAAACCCATGGCAAACAAGGTCCGCGCTTGAAGAAAGTTGTGGACTTAGTCACTGCAACTTTGCTCAATTGGGGTTCACACTTGATAATTCCCATAGTGGAACTAGCTTGATAGTCCAATGTAACTACTGCAGATTACAACTTTGTCTTTGTCTGCTCCTGTACCTGACTAAATAAATGCACACAGAAAGAGAAAAAAATTAGAAAGAAATCATAAGAAAAGGAATTGCATAATAATATATTAGCAATTGGTTGGTTTCAATTACCTAAGTACATTTTCAAATATTTGAATCTGCTGGTGTCCTGAATGAATTGAGCTCGGTAAGGGAAGACTTTTGGGGTGGCTAATAGCTTTGTTGCTGAGTTGATATCAACTTTGATCTTCTCCTTCTTGACTTGTTTTTGAAGTGCTTGTCTTTGTTCTTTGTATGTTTTCAAGGGACCCATGCATGTAGAGCCCCCTCCAAGTGGTATCACTCAATTGCTGGAGTGGTATCAAGGCAAATCTGCATTTCCCTTTGATTGACCATTTTAAATCTTTATGATCAATCAAGTCAGATTTTTCAATAGATCAAAACACTTGAAGCAAACCTTACTGATTATCTTCTGATCAAACAAACTGTAAAGAAGGGAAAAGAAGTTGAAGTGATTCATCTGTACATAGTTGGAAATCTATGTGGGAAGGAATGTGGTACTGAGTCTTGGTACCAGTCAAACCCAATGGTTACAAATCCTAGGTATGGGGACATGTACTTATTCGTTCTTGACCGAAAACAAAAATATAGCCAAAACTAGGGCTATAATCCAGCCCTGGAAGTTCAGGGCCGGCCACACAGCCAAATCTGGCCTCCAGGGGATCCAAAAATCACTCCGGGCCAACCAGGTCATGTTATGGGCACAGCACAAAAAGCTCCAGAAATTTATGTCTGTGTCTCAAAAGTTCTAGATGGGCAGAGGTGCACCCTATATAAGCTATACCTGGAGAACTTGACTCTTGAGTTTACAAGACACTCATCTCCATAATTTGGTAACAAATTATCATCCTCAATGCTGAAGGAACAACAGAAATTGTGTCAACCTGAGAGGTTTTGCAGAGCAAAACCCCCACGGTATATACATAAAACTTAAACAATAAACTTACAACTCTCTCACTCAGTTTCAAGAGTGTAAAAACATTACTTAACTGGACAATAATCATACGTATTTTTCTTTTTTTATCAAGGGTATAAAACATTACCCTTGATAGAAAACACCGATAAAAACTAAATTCATTTACAAAGACCCGTACCAGAAGAGAAACAACCCTGGTACGATTTCTCTAACACATATATTAAAAAGCTTCTACTCAGGGTTTAACAACCAATACAACCTGACCAGGCAAAACAAGAAAAGGCTGCTTAGTAACGAACCAGCCGCATGAGATCATAACAGTCCTAAAGGAAACAGGGTCTATGACATCATGAAGTAAGAATCAAGTCAGTTAAAAGGAACTCGCTTTAGCCAAAAAAGAGAAGAAGAATCCTTACCTTTTTACCTATTACTAAAAACCCACTTTTTCCTTAAAAACTCGTTTTCCTTTCGAAAAACCTTTTTTTAAAAAACCTGAAACCCTTTTTTTTCTTTCTAAAAAACAAACTCTTCTCTTAGATAGATATTATCACGTTTAGAATTCTTATTAAACAATCTAGAATCCTACTTTCAAATATCCTTTCTCAGACCAGTCATTTGTTCTTTATCTTTTTCATCTCTATTTTTTTTTAAAGTCAAAAGCGTTACAGATCGTTAGGCTCAAATAAGCCTATCCGACTAAAGTCTGTCGCAAAATATCCCCTTTTGATTCAATAGCAATCAACCAACACTGAAGTGTGGCCTAAAGTTCAGATAGCTATTTTCAGCTTTCGCTTTGGAAGACGATTGAGTGTACAGCACCTCAATCAGTAACTGGCAGCGGTGACCATTCCGCACCAAAGGCAACTGTAGAAACCAGCTACAGTCTTTTATCAACTTCACTAAGAACCAAAAACCAAACCTCGAACAAGAATCCAACTAGATTTTGTTAATACGAGGTCTACATTTAGTGAGTAATTCATCTCAGTCTACACCTCTTAGTAGTCTTAGGCTGACAAATTGTCACATGTATGAAAGCCCATGAATGGGTCTCGCCTGGTACGCACCGGTTCACTCTAGTGGACATGAATATTGATTCTGGCAACACACAATCTTGTACAAGCTTGCCAACTTTCACAGTTTACTCACAGCAAGATAGATGGCAAGCCAACTAGACTCCAGATGCACTGTGCCTTACCAGCAATACACACTGTAATCCAGATCCTTTTGCCTGCAATCAAGCTGCATGGGCTGGAACCCCATTCTGGGATTCGAAATCCCCTTTATGCATATGCATGTCAGCTACCAAGAGTAAGTCTCACAATTAAATTACTCAAACCGACTTGAAGATGATATTGCAAGTCAAACTATCACTTGTGCTCAACTCAAAAAGAGCCCAATCCCAAATTCAAATTCAAAATCAAAATCAAATTCAAAATAAACCCAAATTTTGAAACTCACATTACTTTCTTTTCCAGAATTGAAGAGTTTGAAGATTTTGAAAACTTGGCTGCACTATGGAACCCCAATGATTGTTTTTAATTTCAATTAAGGCAGAGAAGTTCTTGAGAAGTTTTTTTAGCTATTATTTGAGTTGTGCCACACAGCACACCTGCACCTCAGGAGCACCCAGGCCTTCCAAGAAGCCGGTTCTCCGTGCCTGGGCACATGCCTCAAGAACAGACTGCCCCAAAAACATGACAACCTGGGCACACCTTGTTATATGTGTATCAAAATATATTCAGAGGCTGTATGAACCTACATGGATATCAAAAAAAACGATACAGAGTATATTTTGAAAGAGAAAGATTTATCTTTTTCTTTATTGAGCAAAAAAACAGGCGCCCATGCAGGAGGGCTGTGGGCGTGCCCACAGGGCATTTCTAACTAAGTTTCAGTGTGACAGGGCATGAACCAGTAGCTTCAAAGCTGTTGTTGGGCCGGGTCTGGGTCACAGCCCTAGCCAGCACAGTCCAAAATAAATACTACCTAAACAGAGTGTAAATATATAGGATTTGATAAAATTGATACATTACTACAATTCAATGGAAAAAAGTGTCAGTTTGGTTTGAGAATTTTGACTCATCCTTACCCCATGGTACTTTTCTCAATTGCATTTCATGGATTCCTGAGCTTCAAAGCATGTATATATTATGAACAGCTCATGATATAACGAGACATACAGAGATAACTTCTGGATTTCACAGCAATGTCTTTTGTTGAACCAAATCCAAAAGAATAAAAAATCTTCATAGTGACAAGAAAACATAGAAGAATTTAGAGACACAGTCAGGTGAAAAATTAGTGATGACCAGACTTCCAAACTGAAGCAAGTCATAAATATGATTTTTAAACATGATTACAGAGGTGTCAAATTAGCTTTGAGTTTACTCAAGATTTCATTATGCTTGTGACCTTTTTGCCAATCACACAGATCAGAGATCCACATTCATATGTTCATCACATGCACATAGATATTAAACCCACCAAAAACTATATATGTATGGAGACATGTGGAGACAGCATTTCATATAGTTTATCACAGAGATAATGGCGCCCCTGCAGTGATGAGGAACATCTTGGTGTTACATGTCTCATCTCAAAATCTGAATAGGAGATATAGTAATTCAAATTGTGGTGAGAAACCAGAGACCAATTCTAGTGAAGGTGCATTTTTCTTGGTCCTACCTCATTCTCAATGCTCTCATATAGATCATTTTAATCCTTCAAAACCATGATAAAATATTTTGATAGCTACCCAGTGTGTCTCCTCATAATTGTTCATCAATGTAAAGGGATACCATCCCCTAGTCTTCAACACATAAACGAGAATGAAGTCAGTAGTGTTAAAAATTTGGTGTCAGATCCTTTGCTTGAACCACATGACTTTCTCTCCAGTCCTTTGGAAACTGCACATTTTGAGAGATCCAACAAACTTGAGGTCACAGAGAATACTGGAAATCAACTCTCATCAAGCCTTGCTTCTAGTGCTTCCCCACCTGGATTCAAACAACAACAAAAGTGTAAGCAATCCTGAAATCTCAATAACTAAACGATTTATAAAAACACCTTAGATTGGTGATGGTGCATCCGACCAAATTGATACAGATTCCACTGTTCATTCAAAGTCCATCAAAGTTTATGAGGCTTCCTCACAAGAAAGCAATCAGGATTATTGGGAAGAGAGAATCCAAAATGATATTGCATATAAGCCTGCAATACATGCTCCCAAGGCCATCCCAAAACCCATACAACGTCCCAAACCAGCCTCCAAGGAAATCAGTGCTGTCCACTCAAGTACCAAGCAAGATTCAACGGGAGATGATTCAGATAGAAAAATTTATCTGGAATCTAGCACAAGTACTTCAACTGGATTTTACAACTTATGGGCTGGAACTGCAGGCCTGAATAACATTCTACACATCAAAGATTCAAGACAGCCCAAAGAGCCCAAGAATTCATATAAACCAATAAATCCACTCAAATATTTGCACCCTGAAATTTCTCAACCTTTCCCACACAATCCACCCAAAAAATCAGCATCTTCTCTAGAAATTCACAATCATCCAGATTTTTCTGTAACTCCAGTATACAGGAGTGCTGATGTGGCTCAAATGGGACACATACCACCAGAAACAGAATTCATCGGGCATCAAGGCCTGGTATCACAATTGAACCCTGAATCAACAATTCAAGTAAGTCTTCCTTATAGAAATACATCCATGATTATCACACTATCATTGATACTGTCACATTTCATTTTTACCATGTCAAGATGAATTATTGGCCACATGATGACTCTCAACATTGGACCAAGCAACATACTCAACCTTTGGAATTGTCAAAAACTCAATATTCTTGGCCCAATTTTCACAACTACCGTCCATTTGAACCAGTGATGAAACTCTCTTCCAGACCCCTCAGTATGAATCAGGGAAATCCTCCACAAAATTTTGGACAAGGTAAATTTTGAATTTGACACATTTTATTTATTTTGATGTCATTCAATTTCTTCTGAACTGGTTTGAAATTGCCGTATATTGCCCCAGATCCACATGGGACCAGAATTGAAGCTTATGATAAAAAATTGAGAAATGGTCAGTGGTCGTTTTCAAGAAGAATTTCCCAATTTCTTAAACCATGATACAATTCAACACTAATATTCAATCACACAGCTTCAGAGTTCTTTGAGACAAAGATTTTCAAACCTCAAAAAATAGGAGAGCAATACAAAAACAAGCAGGAGGAGATTCTCAATTACTTTGAGATTCTAAGAGGAAATTTGATAACAAGTTTCAGTCAAGAAAAGTGTCACAGTTTGTACATTCTGAGGATGCCAGATGATTTTGTGAATTTTGTTGCCTATGCAGTGAAGTTACCACAGATACGCTCTCAAGTGAAAGAACAGTTGGAAACATGGATTATGTGTAGCAATCCCAAAAGCTCTCTTTCTTTTGTAAGTAAATATGCACTGAAATGGATTCATGATCAAGAAGACCCTGAAGGGAAAAAAGATGAAGGTTTCTACTCCAAGGGTAAGATAGAATTGACTACACAATTGATCCTTGACAGTCAAATTTGACAACTATACTGATTCCTTTTCCCACTTTTTTTCCCCTTCTTGTAGCTCTGCATGACTGGCATTATGAAAGGAACTCCAAGCATTATGAGATGAGATTAAACAAATGTAAGAACAAGGTTGCTTTTCTTTCCTATTAGGTTATATCAAATTGAACAGTCACCCTCCATTTCCTGACTATGAATAAATCATCAACCATCACACACTGACATGAATATCTATAGCATGGAGGCACTGGTCAAAATTCATTCACAGTAGGTGTCATAGCAATGAACACATATTTCATGAACTTATGATGGGATTTGATGATGTAAGGCAAAGAATTGAAAGCAGGATACAAAGCAGGATAATAGGATCTCAAGACAATTGGTTCATGCCAGGCGAGCTTTCAGACTATGTAGTCCTTGCTTGTAAAAGAAAAGAAAGAGCTCAGATTATCAAGAGTGATTTGGAGCGCTGGATCACAAGTGGTGATTCCTGTTCTACATCAAGAATGTGTACATATGCACTATTGTGGCTTGATAGAATAGAAACATTTGCTGACAAAGACTATAGGCTTCTGGTCCCAACTTACAGTGACACCACTGCAGCCACATTGAATGGTCTGTTGTTTTGTTTTGTATTCTGCACATTTTTCTGCCAAATGTTACATTGTTGGCTCTTTGCAATCTTCTGACAACTCTAATTCATTAAATTTACATAGGTGTTTTAGAGTTGGATTACAAAAAGAGGCTGGACACAGGTCAGTAACAGGAAAGTCAGTATGACACTAGTAGTAGAAGCTGATGATCAAATGATATTTCCCAATATCCACTTACCAAAAGCATTTGAGTACTGGAAAGATCTGATGCACATGCCTTGGAAAGTGCAAGAAAATGACAGCCTATATCATAATTTCATCAATGAACAAGTTGAAAGCTCAGCAAAGTGTCTACATCACATAATCAAAGCAAATATTGCAAAAGGAATTGATCCTGATCAGATGGACAAACAATTTGCCACATATGTTGCATCTGCGTTGAAATATCCAGAACACTCCGACACTATCAAACAGCACCTTACCTCCTGGATGGTACTGCCCAGAGCTGGAAGTTCATTGCAATTTAAAGTGCAGGTTTCACTTAAATGGCTTCAGGATAAACAATGTATGTTGGACTCAAATTCCTCTTGAAATTTCAAGTGATATGGTGCAAGGGTCTTGTGTTATCTGATCCACAAGGATTCATTTATATTTTTATAATCAGCATAGTTGATCTCATTCAACCTATATATTTGATTCCATAAGTTTGACCAAGGATTGGTCCTATGACAGGAGTATATATTCAAAGTGGAGATATATTTGTTCTCATACCATACTTCAGATGACATTTTCAAGGACCTTCAAGGACCCCTCAGATGTTTCCAAGCTCATCTGAATCTGTTTATCTTGTATTGATATACATAAACTTAGCTGCCAATCATTGTATCTATTGTACAGCTTGCACATTACAATCATAGATTTTACAGGGATAGGTATCTATATTTTACAATGTGGTCAGTATCAAATTCCAACATGTTCTTTCTCTTCTCCTCATCCCTTGAGAAGGGGATTCTCCATTTCTCAGGAAATTGTTTGATGACTCTAGGAATTTCACAGATAGGTGAAAGCTTTTTAGAAGGAGGGCAGCTTCCACCAGACAAATCAGATTCCCCACACAGGAAGTTTAGTGAGACAGAGGCAGATTCCTGGTACATCCCATGAGATAACAAACAATGAGATTTTGAGGTATAAGAATCTAACAAAGTGGCTGTCCAGATGCATCTGGGTCCCAAAGTTTGGGTAAAACTGGTGACTTTTATTGAACATGTGGGTGTCATTAAGGCAATTCTGAGTGCCTCAATTGTATAAGAACTGAAGAGGAAATCATTTGAAGAGCTTTGACCTGTTGTTGAAGCTGGCAACAATTGTGTCTGATGGGTCTGGAAAGGTCTGTGTGCTTCATCACGGATGGTATCTGACATGTTTACTCCTCTGTATACTGTATACAATTTTTATGCGGTTTGAAGAGGAGTAATACAATTTGTGCAATTTTAGTGACACAGGTGAATGCTGACCATACAAGTGTATTCTGTGTATCTTCTTACACTTCTTTTGTGTAATACACTACTTTTATAGAGATTGAGATTTTTGAAAGGATCACTACTTGTAGTTACTTTTAGATTGATTTAATGATTATCAAATGACAATCCAATGCTCTCAAAATTAATGATTTCAATCAGTTCGAAGATTGATTTATCACTTCTGGATGACAAAGTTGAGCAATTCCAACTTCAATTTATCAATTGCCTTATTTTAAGAATGAATTTCATTGAAAGTGTTGTGTTATAACTTTCAATGCTTTTGCTTTGTAACTTAAGATTGTTATTGTTTTGTGATTGGACTTGCATGAGTCTAGTTTGTTTGAATCTCAACTTTTGAGCAAGGTTGATTTCCTAGGTTTTGATCTGATGAGGCCCCAAAATGTGACGTTGGGTGCTCTTTTAGAGGAGGCTACTCTCACTGAAGATGTACTGGTACTAGTATCAGATGGGTAATTTAATAAAATGGTATTATATTTCAAATAATACCTAGTCACAATTGAAGAGGAGGGTGAAAAAGGGAGGAAATGGTAGAAGGTTAACAACTAAGAGTCTGCTGGGACAAATCCTGGCAGACTACACCTAGTTGACTCTTGATAAAGAGATTTGTTTATAAGGGACGAGGTACTGGGGGGCCAGCCACCCTCTGGAAGTGGGTGGCCCGCCACCCTCTGGCACTGGACTGGGACGGTACTTGGTTGGCAGTTTGCTGGGACCCTGGTTCTTCAACCTGGACCTGCTTGGGCTTGGGTCATACTCTTTTGTAGGTCTTCACTACCACCATTCAAAGTATGTACCAACCATGGGATGGTGACGTCCGCAGCCCAAGCTCAGGACCAGAGAGGCAATGAAACTCTCATGTACAAACAGTATCAACCTCACTATCCACTTCTGAATTCCTCCTGGCAGAGACTTTGAAGAAGGAAATATAGCCAGAAACCCTACTGGAGGTGATCAGATAGCCCTAAATAGTCTTCACGTAGGCTTTTCAAACTAAGCCTCTCTCTTAGATTTATATTACTATCCAAATCCTGTGTAAGTATTAAGTAGAACCAATCATCCAGTCTAAATCAATAGGTGTTGTTCGTAGTCTCTGCACTTCAGTTGAGAGTAGCATGATGAGATGAGCCAAATGTTCAGAATGATAATAATTGTTATTTTGTTTGTTGATCAAAGAAGAGAATATCAAAACTCAACTCATTGGAGGTATTCCATCAGAATAGAGATTATATTGTTTTGTTCTTGTTTTAGTAATCAATGTTGAAGTTGGTCAATCCAAAGTGATTGGCTTCCTAGAGACATGTGCATTTTATGAGCACAAAAGAAGTAATATGTGGGGTGCAAGAGATGTGAATAAATGATCTGTTACCCATGAAAAGTCTGCAAATGCCAAAGTTGCAAGAGCAAAGATGATACTGAAACTCCTGAGAACAGGCAAACTCTTAAAAGGCATCATTTTAGAAAACGGACTAATAATAACTCATTAGCTTGCTAAATTTGATGTGGTAAGGTGAAATCCTGTTGAACCACAGATGAGAGAGATTTTATAAACTTACAGATCAGGTCTACAATTTTTGGGAAGCAATGTACAATGTTCAACGTACTTGGCTTTTGGGTGAGGACATTCTTTCTGTAGTATTGTCCTCAAGTCAGTTTGTTGCAACCTTAACTGGGAAGAAAACCATGCAAGGAAGCTCCAACAACACCAATTTTTTTCTAATTCAATATCTAATTCATGCTAAACCTGTGGATACATCTCTGTTCTATTGGTATACGTGGAAATTAATCAACCACAAGATTAGCTTGGTTTGGTGTATTTAATTTTGAACATGGATTTCAAATAAATGCAGAATATGTTTGTCCACAGTGAAAACAACTATTTACCTTGAAGAATCTGTTCTGTACAATAATTAACTTGAAGTATTTTATCAGGCTAATGGATTGTTATCAGCCTTTCCACCAAATCTTTGGACACAATATTGTGGATTGTTTCCTTTCCCTTTAAGTTTAACCAAACTTGAATTTCCGAGATAAAGCCACCTGTTTGATATTTTTCAAATCTAATTCCTTTGCCTTTGTAGCTTCTTTATCCATGAAATATTCAACCATCAGTTTAATTGACCATTGATGTGTGGAAATAATGATGTTTCTCAGAACTTTGAGTTCTGCTTGATCCTTCAGAAGATCTTCTAAAAAAATTCAAGTGCATTCTTGATACTATGCTGTTGATTCTCTGCCGTGCACCTTCCCATCTGCCCAATTGACCTCCTTGTTCC
Organism: Melampsora larici-populina 98AG31; assembly: GCF_000204055.1. Classification (NCBI taxonomy): domain Eukaryota; kingdom Fungi; phylum Basidiomycota; class Pucciniomycetes; order Pucciniales; family Melampsoraceae; genus Melampsora; species Melampsora laricis-populina. The sequence goes on from NW_006768788.1 coordinate 244,909, forward strand.
TGGTCAGATCTACTGACTGTCCTTGCCAATCTGCAAATTTCAACCCCTTGAGACCCCCATTTTGCACAATGACATTCTAAAGCTTGACCTAACAGGCAGCTCAAGATTTTCCCCATAAAATAGTTCTAATTTAAAAGCTAGTTGATCAGGTAACTATCTTTTGATTTCTTTTGGGCTCTTGAATGAGAGAGCCCAAAAACTGAGCTGATCAATAGTTGGAAATGTATCTGAATTATCGAGACTGCAAACTCATCGCAGAGCTTGTGTTGCTCAACATTTACACTTATCTATACACAGTCATTTGGAGTTCAACCAGTGATACTCCTTCCAAGTCATGTGTGAGGCCATCGGGTGGATTAGGGTATGTCCTTACTGAATTCGCATTGATATAGAACTTCGCTTCATTGACCGCACGTTCAGTGTAGTAGCTTTCTTTTGCTGCATGTACGAACGTTTTGTGGGCACGAAAGTGGGGTGCATTTCCGAGATCATGACATGTATCAATCAGTTATTTGCATACATTCCCTAAAAGATATTATGTATGTATATTTCAGATGATTAAATTTGTTTTTTTGGTTGATCAAGAAAATTAATCAACTGCTAATGTTAATTCTTTTGGATGATTTATGAGCCATAACAGACGTATTAAGGTTGGTTGCAGTACCCAATACCCAAGGAAAGTAAAAGTAAAAAGGTTGCTTGATGTCCGAATTCGTTTTTGACATAAGATCGAAGATATGAGACACGCGGAAGTCTAGCAATATCACTCTACAAATAAAAACGTAGAAAATTAGTTTGATTTTGATAAAGCTTAAGAGAATTGAAATAAACACTCAACTTGAGATTCAGATATTGAGGTCAGAAGACAATACGCTAGCGATGCACACTCATCAACTACCACAGGCAATGTACATTTGTAACGTAAACGGATGTGTACAGTGAACTGATTGCCCTTCAAAGGAGGATAGCTGTCACACCTTTATAGGTGCAGAGGCCAAGCAGAAGACCGATTGCTGTGAGGTGACACAAACAGAGACAAATTAGAGGCCAGGCCACAATTGCTAGTCGAAGTGTATAAAGGTGGGACCTGGCCAAGTAGAAGTGGACTGCTTTGTTTGCTGTGTAGCGTGCGGTGATTTGCCAACGGGCGTGGTTTGAGCTAAATTCTGTAATCAGACCGTGCGTCAAGTCAAGTAGCGGTAGTTCAAGCATGCGAGGTCAATGGGAAGCACCATCCAGGCCTAGTTGGGCCAGGCACTGTCATCGTGGGTAGGCAAGGCAAATGCAGGAACCAGCGGCAACCAGAGTTGTTGATCTGAGCCAAGGGAGGTGTGATAAGGGAATGTTGGAGATTTGAGTGAGAATTGCAGCAGAATGATTAGAAGGGTCTAATGCAGTGAAACAGGGCACCGAGGCCAGTCCAAAAATGAGTGTGACCAGATGGGCCAGGGCATGTATTTTAAAGGGGGTGGAGTGGTATGGTACAACGGATAGGGGGGTCGTAATGGTATCATGTAAAGGGTAAGGGTATAAGGAGAGGGTATAGAGTAATGTGGGCTGAGCAGAAAGTAACAGTATCAGGTAGAGGGTAATTAACACTGGGTACTGGGGATGGTCGGGAGGAACATTTGTTTAAGTATATAGATAATATAGGAAGTGTAGACACAGCCCCCAATCACAAGTCACTGGCAGGCCAGTGCATCCCACCAACCCTAGCAAGTTATGAGAAAGTTATGAGAAAGTTATGAAATGGATATCAAATGGATAACATCCATCAATTGAGAATCTATTGAGAAGCGGTTATGATACCAACAAAATTGAGATGATGTCATACAGAATCATAAATCTGTACAAACCTGCTCCTGTATTTCCCCACCAAGAATATATAGTTTATTAACCTTTGTGACGTAAATTGACTGAGTTATTGGGGTTTGAAAAAAAAATCACAGACAAAAAATACTATTTTTGTACTATACCTAAGAATTGATTCTGGAATATCTTGCAGCTTTATCAATATACAGACACAAAAAAATTGATAATCCTTTTGAAAATATGTTTCTCCACATTTTTGTCCCCTAAAGCCTTCCTGTATGGGCAGTATTTCTACATGTAATTCCTGAATGTGTCCGCAAGTTTGATTTTCTGAAGTTCTTTGCCCCAAGACAAATTATGAGGGGACCTATTGCCAAAATCATTCTGAAATTGATTGATATACATGTAAATGGTATTTTACAAAAATTTCTGCCATAAACTTTGCCATGTTCTGCCTAAAGTCAAAGAATCAAGCAAAATGTTGACTGCTCATGTATACACCACAATTACATATAGAAATACTGCCCATACAGGAAGGCTTTACAGGACAAAAATGTGGAGAAACATATTTTCAAAAGGGATCTCAATTTTTTGGTGTATGTATATTGATGAAGCTGGAAGATATTCCAGGATCAATTCTTAGGTATAGTACAGAAATAGTATTTTTTGTCCCTTCACATCTCAATAGAATCATTATCGCTTGGCCAGGGGCCCTTGGCGCATAGAATTCTTGTACCTCAGCTTGAGCGGCAAAGTTGATCATTGACCCATTTTTGATCGAACAACTTTTACAGCTGGTCCTATGAACCTTGGACTTTGCTTTTGGTTTCTGCGCTTTGTAATTTTTGTATTTGCTTTTGCATAAGTTCAAAAGTGACTTTTATCAGCTGTTTTTTTTTGCTCAAATGATTCTGAAGCATTGTATTCCATTTCTTGAGAAAAAAACAATTTTTTATACACGGTAAATGTTGTTATCTTTTTATATAAAACCACACATCTGTAACCAGCAGGCACAATTATCAGCAGTTATGTCACACATGTGACAGTTTCACTTTACATACCTACCAGTTCACCACTCAACAAGTCCCTACTTCCTCCTAAACCTCTACCATCACATCACTTATCTTTCGTTTTCTGATGTACGTGAAATATTCAGCTGACATCAAAGTCATCGCCGTCTGTCTTGCCCTTGCTGGAGTAGACCTTGGTTCAATCAACGATTGTATGGATATCAACATCTCCCGCCAATCTCTCAGTCGATGGCGCCATCTTTATGAAACAACCCGATCAGTGCTTTCCAATCCACAATTCTATGAACCACGAGGCCCACCGACGATCCTTTCAACCATCGAGCGTGATTTCATTGAGGAGATGCTTGAGGATGACCCCACGTTATATCTTGACGAGGTGGCCGAACGTCTTCTGCGCCAGACTGGGACCTTCATCTCCATCTCGGCTCTAGCGATTGAGATTCGAGACCGTCTAGTCCTGACCCGCAAGGTTGCTCGTACGGTGCATCCAAACCAATCGGCTATACGTCAAGGTGAATACATCTATGAGGTTGGTGGAATCAGACCAGAATGTCTGGTATTTCTAGGTTGGTCTTCCCCTTCCATCAACTTACGGTCTTGATTAATATGGCTGACCATATTCTCTTTGGTCAGATGAGAGTTCAGTAGCCAAACGAAGGCTTTATCGCAAATACGGCCAAGCTAAACGCGGTAAACGCACCAAAAGACTTGATCGACCAACCAACTCAAACCGATTCACTCTATTGCCGGCAATCTCTCTGGATGGATGTATTGCTCTGCAGGTGAAAGAGGGTTCTTTTAAGCGACGGGACTTTGAGTCTTATCTTGAAGAATGTCTGGTAAGCATCTGATCACATCACTCAATTTATAGTTTCCTGGACTCCAATCATCTGATTTCACTCATTCTTCTCTCTCAATTTGAATCGATCTCTCAATCTGAATTGATCTCTCAATCTGAATCGATCTTCTCTCTCAATCTAAATCAATCTCTCTCAATTTCACTCGTTCCTACTCGATCTGACTTGTTCCTACTTGTTCCTACTCGATTTGACTTGTTCCTACTCGATCTGACTCGATTTGACTCAATATCACCTGCTATCAATTGATATCATTCAATCTGACTCGACATCACTTGAATTCACTCGACATGACACTTGCTGGACTCTAACCCTCCCATACTCAATACCATCCAACATTCTTGTCATCTCACTCAACAAACTAACCTCAACTAGCTACCTGCAATGAACCCGTGGCCACAGGAGAACAGCTGCCTGATACTTGACAACGCTCCGATCCATCACGGTGGTGAAGTTGAAAACCTTTGTGAGCGATTTGGTGTAAGATTATTATACCTTTCACCTTATAGCCCAGAATTTAATCCGATTGAGAAAGCCTTCTCAGTAATCAAGAGCCGCTTGCGTCGAACTCAAGCACTGATTGGTGACTTAACTCCTGAAGAAGAACAAGAGATAATTTACACTACAGCAGAAGATGTCATTACACCAAAGCTAGTTAGGAGCCTCTATGAAGGATCTATATATTTGTAGTAACAGTAGGGGCTAAAGTGTTTGTGATATAGGTGCAGCTTCATGATAATCATACTTACTCAAGCCTCAAATGTTTTCAACTCTTTGTATCTGTGTTTTATTCGATCTGAGCAGCAATAAAAAACATATGTATTGCAAAAGACAATTTTGTTTGTATAAAATCATACATTTTGGGAGTGATCAACCGTAAAGTACATCAGGTAAAGTACAGGATGACAAAAGAAAAGATCACAAGAACTGGAAATCTTCACTGAGATTCCTGAGAGCAGGATTTGAAAAGAAGTATGAGGGTATGTGGTCAACAACACTCAGCGTTGAATAGGTTCAAAAGATCCCTTCAGAATCGATTCTCTGACTCGTTGACCGAATCTTGCAGCGCCTGAAATGAGTTTTCGTGCAATGGCAAGTGGAAACTCTAATGAAACCAAGGTCTTAACATTGAAGTCTTCGGCTTCGTTCACTCGAAGGTCAGTCCAATGATTGAATCCTTGAACGTGAAGCTTATTTCGAGTTTCTTTGTCGGCAGGATCGATTAATGCAAATAAAAGGAAATCTTCAAAACTGCCGCAATTGGAGCTTCTGAAGAGACGCTCATCGGTGTCTGAGATTGAGCTGATTTGTGAGCTGGTCGAGGCTGTGACTGTAGCTGGAGTATGTACTGTAGGTATAGCAGCTTGAGAAGCTTCTCCTGCCCTCCTAACCTCATCGAGTGGAGATATCCCGTTGGGGTAGAACCGAAAAGCCACTGTTTTTGGTGGAATGCTCAATGTTACTCCTTTCTTACCCACTCGTTTGTCTTCAATCTATAGAATAGCAGTGATTAGGTCATTTTTTGTGTAATCAAACCTCACGTAAAGCAGTGAACTGACCATGATATCGGCCCAGAGCCTAGCCTTCTCACTTGTAACTCGAAAGAAGTTTGAACTGTTGTCAACATCGTAGCATACTGAGTTGTCGCCTCTTCGATTTTGAGTCATGATCTTGCTAATGAGCTCAGAGCGCTCATTAGCTGAGCCAGATTCTGGAAGCTCGAGTTCTCTAGATGGATTTGCACTCTCGTCAATCTTCCTCTTCTTGAAGATTCGCATTGACTGGAGTTGAGATTGAATGTCGTCTCGACCTTGCTGGATAAGTGAGGGGTCTGACATCTTTAACATAAGGATTACGAAATGAGTTGGTCCGAGGTGTTGAATTGATTCGATGAACTCGTTCCATTCATCATTCTCGTCAATATTGTGAAGTGGACCAGCCCGTTTGGTTGTTCTTTCTGTAGCAATCCACACGAGTTCTTTAGGTGGATTGGGATCGGTGAGGTACATTGAAAGACTGTCGACATATTGATCCACTTGTTCCATGCCAAGACGTTTGAATTCATCAGGGCTGGTATCGAAAGGATTGATCGTAAAAGAATGTTGATGCTTCGATCCTTTTCGAGTGCTCAAAACTTTCTTGTAGCTAATAGTAGATGAACCAATAACTTTGTTTGAACCTCGTTTTGATGTTGAAGAAATTGATCTGTTTTCCTTTTGTTCTTTCTCCATCCAGATCTCATAACCCACCCAAACTCGCACTTCTTTCATCCTCTCTTCATCTTCATCGGTTGAATCTTCTTTGAGAGAATTCTTCATTCCTTTTATTCTGAGGTATCAAGTGGATTTGGGCTTCTCGGGTGAATTAGGTTGAATTGGATCCTTTAGAATTTCTAATACAATCAAAGGAATGGAGTATTTAGTATTTTGATCACATCTACATAATTGACGGGCTCACCTGTGTTGATATCTTCCTCACTTGGATGGTTGCTATCGAACTCATCATAGCTGATCGGACTCTTGGCCTAGATTTCAAAAACTCTGTCAGTCCACAGTCTACATCATCAGTATAATACAAGGAGACGGACACATACCCTTTGTGCTAGCTCACCGGGATCACTTGATCCAGAAATTCTTCTCATCTTCCCTTTATCAGGAGCTGCAGGGTTCCAAAAAGGTGTGTGTGATGGTGGGAGATCATCATCACTTACAGAGTTTGATTTGACATTCTCTTGAGGACGGTGTTGGGGTTGAGCTTGTTGGATAGCTTGAGATCCTTGAGGTGCTCGAAAGGCTGGAGTTGCTCGAGGTCGAGGTCGAGGTCGAGTGTGTGGTTGTCGAGATCCTGGGAATAGCGGAGAAGTTTGGGGTACTCGAAAAGCTGGAGTTGCTCGAAGACGGCGTTGGGGTTGAGCTCGTTGGATTGCTTGAGAGCCTTGATATCCTTGAGGTGCTCGAAAGGCCTGAGACATTCGAGGTATCTTGCTTTGAGCTGATTGACTGCTGGCGTATTTTGGCCAATATCAGGATCACGATTAAACAAATTGAACAACCTCAACAAGAGGTATTCAAGTCCTCACCTGAAAGAACCACCAGCAGATGATCGGGGTTCCAAAGAGGTCAATCTATACTCAGCAGCAGCATATCAAAGTGAGATTCTTTGGTCAGTTGTATTAGAAATTGCAAGAATCAACGAGAGAGAGAGAGACTGACCTATTATGAGTCACTTTGGGTTTGGCAGGCCACTCTGGAAGAGGATCAATCACTACTGAAGAGGATTGCGAAATAGCAGGTTTTTTAGAGGATTCGATCACAACATCCGAGTCGTATTCTTCTTCTTTTTCAGATTCATAGCTTGGGGAACGAGCTCTCTCAGAGTACTCATCCGACAAATCAATATCAATGAACTCCTTTTTCTTGCGATTATCGGCCATTTTGGTGAGGTAAAGTGAGGTACAGTAAGAATGAGATTGGATTCGAGTAAAAATGGTAAAGTGGGACAACCCTTTTATGATGTCATAACTCATGACCTGCTACAAACCTGAGGTACGTCATTGAAGCTCTCACACAAGTGAAATGAGTGCTTATCCTTGGTTACCGCTGTGATATATTCATTGCGAAATCAGATCACTGTGCGCATTAAGGGCTCAATAACGTAGCAACAGCTATCAAAAGCCACTGATCATCACTATTTCACAAATACAAAAGCAAAAGCAAAAAAACCAAACGACAAAAGCAAAACACAGAAGTCCAAGCTTAGCAGGACCAGCTGTAGAACTATGATACCATCAATCAAATCACATCAGATGCATCTCAAAAGCATCCTGCCTGTAAAACACCTTCCATTCCTCATACGCGACTCGCGGAAATCTCCCTTCTTGCAAAACTTCAATTGGTAATGGAATGCAGGCTTCTGTTTGACAGTGACAAGTTTCATTACTATCAAAATAAATTATGCTTACTCATAAACTTCCTACTTTTACACATTGAAAAAAAACAATCACATTCTACTCCTCTATACAATTCTTTCTCATTTTCATATGAAAGGAATGAGAAATGAGAAAGAATAAAAAGGTTCCAACTAAAATCCCGCCAAACTTAGCCATAAACCTTTATCAGCACTTCCATTTCCTAAACCAGTTTTAACATCTCCAATACTACTAATCCCCACCACTTCATCCCAAAACTTTTTAGAATGATCACCATAATCGGCACGCATCATTAAAAATGGTCTTAATAATTTGGAATCTATCCTACCTAACATAGATTCAGTTAAATATGATTTTAAAATCGAGGGTTGTACTACAAAAATGTTTCCTAATTCACGAATCATTTCGAAACGATCATTGAGAGCTGGGATATTGAATTTCGCAATTGTATCTTGGTACATTGCTAAATCTCTATAGAATTTCATTTTCCGGGGACATTAATAAGACTTCTGGATGTCTGCAAGGATGTTTGAGGGACAAGTAGACTTACTTTGTCAACATCAGTCCTCCAATCGCACTGACTGGAAACTTCTTGAGATGCTCAAGAAGTAAACTATCAAATGATATTAATTTTGACTGGGTTAGGAAAGGTCCGAATAGTGAAGATGACATGTAAAATGTAGGTTGAAAAAGGCAAAGCTTACCTGTGAAAAATCACTCCCACTTCGGTCAAGAATCCTTCTGCATTCTTACCACTCATAGAGCGAGTGATTGTATCACGAGTGATGTTTAAAAAGTCACTACAAGCCACACAAGGCTCAGTATGAATTCGAGTAAACTCTAGTTCATCATTTTTAGGCTTAAAATCGAGCTTCTTCTGTTTACTCAGACTATGACTTAACCAGAATACAACATCTGATGATGAACCAGAGAATTCGTCAATCAGTGCTCAACAAAACACGAGTGACAATTTGTGTAAAAATTAGTTACTTACTTTCCAAACACTTTTGAGCCAATGAGTTGACTTTTCCTTCAATCCGAACGAGGATATGGTTGTTGAATATTGACATCTCACGCCTGATACTCACACTTGCAGCGGCCAGAGGCACTATCGCAGTCGTCACATACCTCTGCCACAGGTGCATGGCCATATCCGCTGCTTTGATCGCAGTCACTGGTTTGAGGTCTGGTTCAAGCTTAGTGTCGTGGCTGACAAACTGAGCTAAAGAGCTTTCAAGGGCGGTTTCAACATAAGCGTTACAGTAGTTGTCTGCCAAGGTCTTGAGTAATGAGAACACATTCTTTGGACTAGCAAAATACAATTACATCAATTTAATAAGCCTGCCAGAGTAAATCCGACACATATCAAAATTGTTCACGTACACGTCGCTAGATGGTGTTAATTCAATCATGCGGCCAACTGCCTCAGCGTGCCACATCAAGAGCTTTTCAGCGACGTCCAAATTAAGCTCGCCATCACTTTCTTCAAGGGGATTCTCGGCATCAACGTCAATAACGAGTGAGGCATCAGCATCGGCATCTGTGCTGGTAGCTGTCGTAAGCCCGCTCAGTTTGAGTAGTGATTTCAACCCGGTGGCTTGCGCAGGTGCCACCACTGGGGCAGCAGCTCCAGTCGGTGACTGGGATGCAGTGTTGGTTAGCTGGTTTACCATACGATCGAAAAGTGTATTGGTGGGTTTCGCTTTGTTTATCGCCCGCTGTGTGTAACCATATGAATTACTTCTGATGAGCCTCGGGATACTTTCATGATAGTGAAAGACATACGTACATGCCATCGAGCGTATTTCAGTAAATAGCTCGCATAGAGCTCAGTCAAGCTCTTACTCTCACGTTCCAGATAGTGATTATTGTCCAGATGTTGGCTAAATAACTCATCTAGTTGAGTGTCCAACATACTCGATATTGCTGCCACACCAACTCCTCCAGCGACATGATGAGATCCTTTAGACGGCTTGCTTCCACTTCCTTCGCCAGTTACGCCTGGTGGATCATGAGTCACAGCATAACTTTCGAATGAACTCATTCCTACTCCCGAAGCCGAACGAAAAAAGTCGTGAGACTTAAGGTCATTGATCAATTGGGCTGTACTAGAGCGAGCCAAAGCCAGGATGCGAAGGAAAACCAAGGTACTGCTACCCTGCGCTGCATCGATAAGTTTTTCGATGTGGGTTTGAATCACTTGGGCAAATACCCGTTGCAAGAAAACTTGCATCACCACTGCTGGTTGAGGGAAGACCGCTTCGATGATTTGCGCCTCTTGTGATATCTGATGTCGAATGTCGGTGTACAGTTCTGCCAGCTCAGGCTCCGATCTTGGAGCTGGTTTGTTGGGGTCTGCCAAAGCTTCCCACATGGACGTCTCGGTAATACTAGTAGGTGCCTCGACCCGATCACGGGATATGAAGAAGTCGTGTTGATTGACGTAGATTTGAATGCAAGAATGACCACCATTGAAGTCTAAAAGTGTCCGGGCGCAATGCTGATAAAAACAATCGAGTGAAGCCAGATGATTTGATCTCAATACTGGTGTTTCTTACAAATTTGAACGACAGGGAAGAGAAAGAAAATTTCTGGAACTCAACCGCCATTCCTTTGGGTTCCCCTTTTAAATATGCCTTTTCGAATAACCGTAGCATATCCTTCTCGAAGCGCTCAGCATACTTCTCGATTGTCGCCCGAGTTTCCTCGCCACCTTCAACTCCCTCCACGTCCCTCGCCACCGCTAAGAGTCTCCGTATCACCAATGCTACACTTGCTCTTCCCTGCTTCCCCTCTTTTCTAAGCGCTTCAAGCCGCGTCGTATCGCCACGAGCAAATTCATTGTAATAAAGGATTATGTCGTGCGCGTCAGATGCGCGAGCTCGAACCCGATCGATCGATTCCAATTGTTCGCCTATTATCAAATGTTTCGAGGCATGTCTTGATGAGAAACGAAGATGTATAAGATGTGATTCAAACAAAGCAGACCTATTCGAATGGCAGTCTTGCCCACCTCAGTTATCTTGGCGTCCAAGCCCGAAAACTGTCGGCTGACACTCTAACGGTACCAAGACTACGTCAGAAAACAATCAAAACGCGAGGGTTCATGCTGATGGATATGTGAAGGCGAGCTTAACTTCTAGTCCATTTTTGAAGTCATCGATCTTAGCACGATACTGCTTTTCCTTCTGTAGCACTTCCCTTTCAGAAGTCTTAATCTGTTGTGCCACTTGACGTCGTAAAGGAATCAAAGTTTGAACGGCGCCTTCCAAGGTCGCAATGAATGGATCCGGATTGAAAGCTGCAGGAGAGAAGTAGAGGATCGTTTCAACTCTGGCATTTGTCTTGTTTCGGAGGTGAAAAATTTGTGAGGTGTGGTATCAAAGGTACCTTTGCCGCTTTGCTTGTCCTGCTTGATGAGGTCTTCTGTGAGACCTGCAAGTAAGGCAGCCACATTGAAAGAAGGCTGTTCAAATGTGCTAATACTGAGCGAGGGAGCTGCACTTGAGTTACGAGAAGACTCCGGCATTTACTTGATTCGTTTGTAAAATGATGAAATGCAATATCAGATCCAGTTGGTTCACTTTGCTTCTACGATCTTTACATCGATTGATTGAGGACGCAATGATAGATAAGAATAATGATCTCGTAAAGGTGTTCTTCACTCAGATCAATCAACTCAAATGCCAGGAATCTCTCTGGGGATAGATGTCGCGTGGCGTACAGCTCGAACTCGACCTGTGAAACCTCTCAAAGGCTCCAACTTTCTTGTCTCTGAGTCTGTTCATAGGAAGACTCACTGCTATATCCGAAATAAATGATCCAATAGATCATATCAGTATCCAAATCAGTGGTTCTACCAAACTGAGATCCTGGAGCAAACTATGCAGGAGAGTTTCAAAGCTGCACCATGTCTTCCTAACAGTTCTTCTATGTCGATTATAACAAACATTTCCCTCATGCAAAAACAGCTATACTTTTTCCCAGCAAGAATCTCTAGAAAATCTTTCAAACTCAACAGATGATTTTTTCAGACGTGGGATAAAGAACAGGAAAACAAGACACATGAAGGGTAATCATGAGCAAATTCAATACCCCCTTCAGCATCATCATGAGTCTTTTCAAAAGGGAGTTGTCCAAAGAGGAACAAAAGTACAACTGTGTAAGAGATGCTTGTACTTGGATTTTCCAAAATTTTGGAAGACTGTGAGACAATGCCACTTGAGAAGCACATATAGTGTGTTGTGTCAAGACTGTGGTAACCATACTTTTTTGCCCAGAATCTACAGCTGGCTTTTGAGAAACTGAATACAATTCCAAAAGACTTCTTTTTCAACCTGAAAAGATTTCTCAGCCTGATCAAAGACAATTTTTTATATCTTCACTACAGAAATTTATATTCTTCACTGGCTTTTACAGACTCACAGGGTCACAGGTGTGGACCTATGGATTTGGAGTTATCACCGTCTTGATATAAGAAACCATACAAGGTGTTTTTTAACATTCTTGATTTTTACAGTGCTGGAAGGTCAAACTATATAAATTTTTGAGGCCTTTTTGGTCTACTGGAAGCCCCCTCTTCTAATTGTTGGTTATCAGAACAATTGGTTTCTCTGCTGTTCTATGGGACTGGGTGAACACAGCATTGGACAAGCAGTGCAAGGAACAGCTGGAGTGCAGCTGATTAAGCTGCACTGTGAGGCACTTCAGCTCAGCAGCTGCCAGGAACACTTCAGATTTCTGACAATTTTGCAGTGTGATTTCAGCAGTGCTTCTGAAAATGTGTTTTAAAGTTTTTTTCACTGCTTTCCAGGCGCTAGGGTCATCATTCAGTGGTTCAAGTGCTTGGAACAAGGTCTTGCGCCGCAGTGAGGTCAAGGGTGCCCCAATTGTCCATTTGCATGTGCCCACCACTCCCAAATTGGTCAAACAATCCTTCAAAGCCCCTTACTTCATTCAACCACCACCCGAAGAAGTCACTCTTTCATACAAGATGCACCAATAAACATAAAAAAACTAGAAGTGATTGACCTCAACCAAACTAGAGTCAATGACACCAGTTCAACTTGATCACCACCACCCCTTTCACAAGCACCTTGTGTCATGTTATTGCCAAGCCTTGCCAAAAATGCCGCCAAAAGTGACTGACTCATTCATCCAAACAACAAAATCATTACAAGCAAGCTCATTTTTCTTCAACTTCAACATTTCCTCACTCAAAGTTAAACCAATTCTTATTGCAAGTTTAATCATCCTATTATTATCTTTCTTTATACTTTCACAAGTCCAGTGACCCCAGTTATCATCATGCCTCTTCAATCAAAACTGCCATTTTCATCTCAATCACAAACTCCTGGTGGAGGCAATCCCTCATCTATCTGCCCTCAGTGTCACCAGAAACCACCTTCAAACCCCAGAATAATCTCACCCAGCCCAGATATCAGACACAATCATTGATTGACAGCACCCCTTTGAAAACAAGACATCCAGCTGTCATCAAGCTTTGGACAAATTGGGTTCAGAGAGTGTATGTGACAAAACCACAGAGAATAAGAAAAAGGAAAAGAAGGTGGTAAACATGAGACAGAAGACCTGTCAGAAAGGGCATTATAAGCTGCCTCAGAGGCATATCACATTTCTTACAATAAACTCATACATAAAATAAAACCTATATGCAATTAACCAATTACATGCAGTGATGATATAATGAAAACATGTAATACTAAATGACATAAAAATAAACACTTGTAATCATCAATTTCATAAATAGTGCGCAAACTATCTATTTCTATCTTATTTCACATTCAGTTATTCTTTTTCTATTTTTCCTTTTCTATGTGGTATTCAATGAAGCACATCATTTAACAAATATATCACACATGTATCAAATTGGAAGATGATCCTTCATGATTTGTCTGATGTTAATCTTTCTCATAACCATGTGTAGCCTTAGTTCAAGCAACTAAATTGGATTGGGAACCCAAATTGGTAGCTGTTCATCTAAAACAGATCTCCTTGGCATGCGGTGGCTGCCAAGAAAGGATGTCTAGGGTTCATGGGCTAAACGGATAGATTATCATTGAGTGATTCTCAAGGGTGATTCAGGATTATATGGTTACACACGCTAAATTAGTAATCACATCACATCTATCTGTAAAAGATTCTTGGAGATCATCTACGGATCACAAGCTAGTTGTTCATATGATCTGCTCATTACAGCATCCTTGATGCAGTTGTTTCACACTGGCTGTGCACTTTATTCTGTTGTTCTGACAGGTATAAATCCCTTAATCTTGTCTTGATTTTTATTCATCATCCTTTTACAATAACAATCAAGCTTACATAGCTTCAACAACCAATCAAACCATCCATATCGACCTTCAAAAGCGCTTATAAGTCTCTGTTAAGCCCGTTTACAGTTGGTAGCCATGGATTTGCAGTCTTTCTGCTATTTCTCCCTCTGATTACTATTGTCAAGCACTGTCTTGCATATGTAAAACATATGTAATTAACCTGTAACAGTTATATATCAACTATTACATGATTGTTTCCTTGCTCAATAAGCTTCCTTGTTGACAAGACCACCAAGCAAAATCAAGTCAGACTATGCTGCATCTCTTATTCTAGTCATTGGTTTCAAGTTAAAACCTTTGACATATGGCTATTTTGTTCAACAGACTACAGATAGGAACCAATTCAACTTTTCTTACAAAAGAGACACCATGTGCTGATTTGGAAATTAAAAACAACAAAGTCCAACAATGAGCCAATAAATCAGACAATCAGGCCCTGCTCAACTACTTTGGGGTACCAGTTTGCAAACTGAAAGAGTTTTCCATTGAATCTCTTGTCATATATATCATGACTTGACACATTTGAGTGATCATATGTATATTTCTTTTTTATGTCTTTTATTTGCAGTATCCAGGTCTGCACCCACTCTCCTATTCATGTCTTTGGTGTTTGACTGACATGAAGAACCCAAATATTGTTTGGGTTGGCATCAGTGACTTGACAAACAACCTCAAGTGTTGCCACAATGATAATCCAGTGCTTGCTTGGTTGGTCTCAGAATGGATGTCCCGGTCAAAATGAAGCTGGCAATCAGGTCTGAAAGTGTGTCCGTTGTTGGCAGAGGTGGTACACCAGCCAGAGGTTGCCAAGAGGAATCAACCTGTGACTTTGTCATCCTTTGTCACTGTAGGACAAAGGGTGAAATTTGATAATTTGACGTTCAAGCAAATGATATGTGTTTGAATTCTCTGCAAAGCCCTTCCATGGTCTTGGGTAAATGACATATAGCTACAAGCTGTGGTGCAGTTTCTATGCCCTAATGCACAGTGGTAGAGTCAAAGTTGGGCTGCAGAAGAGGTAAAAAAATTGAACCTTTCAATTTGACAGATTACCCCAAGCTCGCGACGGTACATCTAAGTTCCATCGCGGGGGGGGTAGGGTAGCACAAGAAAGGACAGGGCCTCGGCGGTCCCAACCTATGGTCCGGGAGCCTGGGAGTCCTATTAGTCTCACTAGCAGGCAAAGGGAAAAAATTTACCACACTGTTGGAAAAAAATTTCCTCACTGCTCCTCACTCTGCCCTAGTCACCCTTTCTGAAGCTCCCTTCCTATCTCTCTATAATCTAGATCTTCTCTAGCTTCATAGAGTAGTTTTTTGTCACCCACCCTCCATCCCGGGGAAGAGAAGCCCTTCAACGGGTTCCTTGTTCTCAGCCCGGCGGGGCGGGTTTTACCTGCCCCTCCGGGACCTACCCCCACACCACCCCAGTAGGACTTAATCCTCTTAGAGCATCCACACTGGTTTGCGGTTGTTAACTTGATCACGCACGGTAACAAACCCTACTTTAAGTAAAAAATTACTTAACTCGACTAAATTCCCCACTCGTTTGCATTAGCAGTGCTGTAACTGTTACAACTTTACAGATAATGCATGTGCTCCACACGGGTCATGCAGTAAGGTAACATTTTGATTTTTCAAGTACTAATCACCTGCTTTCAT
Source organism: Melampsora larici-populina 98AG31 (assembly GCF_000204055.1). Lineage (NCBI taxonomy): Eukaryota > Fungi > Basidiomycota > Pucciniomycetes > Pucciniales > Melampsoraceae > Melampsora > Melampsora laricis-populina. The sequence continues at coordinate 260,551 of NW_006768788.1, forward strand.
CACAAGTGTTAATATGATAGAGCCACTGTCCGCTTCTTTGGAGGACTGAAGTTGCTTTCACATTCTCCATCTACATAGATCCAATACTTGTTCATCTACCTGATCAGCAATTTTGATTTAAAAGGACAAAGTCAACATGACTTTGTTCAGCAACTCAATTGATCAATTCAAGTTCAAAAACCAAACGCTTGACTACATTGATCAAGCCTTTAATGAGTCTGAATACATGCAATTATGATCTTGTGAAAATATTAAAGATTCAAAGTTAAAAAAGAAAAATCGACGATCTGAACGATCTGAACAAATCCAAACTTTTCTTAATGATTTGTATCACTTGATCTTGAAAGTCCCCCATGATTAGTCTTTGAATGTTGATTTTCTTTCATTTGAACTGTACATGCTATATGAATGTTGACATTCTACATATTCATCTGATTGGTATGAAGTCAAGTTGAATATATCTGATCGAGCTATTTTAATTAAAAAACACCAAAAATTGAAGATTGAAACAACATGAATCAGCATTGATTGTTCTTGATTTAGTTCATGTGACTGTGAGGCTTGGATTTCATCGTGTGTGGAAGGTGAATGTGGAAGGTGAAAAGGAGGTGTGGGTTGACTTTGGTGTTGGAGGTCGGGTTGAGTCTCGTTTTTGGAGTCGAAGTTGCTGTCAGCTAGTCGCGATGTGTGTTAAGTCACACGTTTCTGAGCGGCTCCGAAAACCGTTATCGCGCGGTGCGATTTACCCCCTGGTGTAACTACCGCGGGGCTAATTTTCCACCGGTGTGGAAAAGACCCCGCGGTTGCGTTAAATTTAACCTTACCGCACCCGATTTACCGCACGAGTGCGGATGCTCTTACTGTTGTGGTTACAAGGGACCTTTAGATAGGTTGCCTTCCTCGTAACACAACAACATAGCCACACATAAGGCTAGTTTTCACCATACTACGTCTACATAAAAGACGTAGGACAGCTTCCGTCTAAATATAAGACGGAAGCTTGTCATGTCCCCCATAGGTTACATAACCTACCCCCCTAGAGATGGATGAGAAATTTGTTTTCACAGAGCTGAGGGTAAGTTCTGCAATCATTTATATATCATTGGTTTGAATATTCTGATCACTCACCATATGTATACCACAGAACTTGTCATGCAAGTTTTGCCTGACACAAGATGTGTGGACAACCAAAGGTAATTTCCACAGGTTTATTGGTGGTGTGGTCACCTTTATATCAACAATAACTGGGAATCCAAAACTTGTCACCTCACCCTGAAGCTTGTGGCTTGGCAACACAAAGGTAAATGCAAACTTAACAAAGTCCAATTGTGCCTCGGATTTTTTTACAACTAGTTGTCGCCGAGGCACGAGGGACTTACACGCTTGGTTCGATTTTTGGCGTGGTGAGTTTTCAAATCTAGTAGAGGAAACCTATGATCTTGTTTTTCTGGAAACCAGCAGAGCCTTCAAGGGAGAGCAGGAATTCAGGAAACGGAGTTTGCACTTCCTTTCCCTATCAAGTCAAAGGGAGTTGAGGAGTAAGAATGTTGAGCGAGGCAGATGACAGGTTCTGGGGAAATGGCCCCATAATTCAGAAACCCAATACTATTACCGTTGGTCAGAAGGGGTGAAGTCAGGTGGGTGTGCAAACTCAAGAAACGAGATCCGGATCCTCGCGAGGCAGCCTCTTCACCTGCTGCATCTATGAGGTCCATCCATGATGGTCAAGCCATATCGTTGAACATGCAATGTGTGAATCATATGCTTTTGGGACTTCACGATGCAAGGAAAATAAAGGGCCATGTATATCGCACGGTTGATATATCGCTTAGAAATCATTGATTCGCTTCTTCAGTCTCGAACCTCACCAATACACGGAATAGGGCTGTAATTCATAGTCATCCTCATACATCGGGATCAGAAGGTATCATTCTGATGACAAGTCAAGCGGGCTTGAAGGTCCACTCTGAGCAAAAGATCGAAGGTTTGGGCCATTGTCGTTACATTACAACCAACTGAAACTTTGCATCTTTTGAACAGCCTTTGAGTCTTATGTAGGATGGTAAATACCCTTGAGGCTGTTATCAAACGATTCGCGAGAAACTCTAGTTCTTCCTTCGGAAAGAGCAACCTAAGCAAGTTTAGAAAGTCATCATCAGTTTAAATTTTGCGACAAGCCCGTTGATTGAAATTGATGGACCTTCTGTCAGACGAGCCTTTCCACCCGTAGGTTGGCAAAGGACGGTAGCGCAAGATCCGCAAAGAACTACAGTTTGGGCGTGGGAGAAGACGGTTGTGATGTTGAAGCAACCTATGAAGGACAAATATACAAATGAGCACCAATCTGAAATGATTCCAAGTTTGAATATCGGGGTACGAACCTGGACATTTAACATCCATGAAGTATGAGTTGGGGCTTTGTACAAGCCTTTTGAGCTTGTGCTTGCGACGCTCTTGCTCAGCTGAAGGGTTCAAAAGGTCGATGGCGAGGGTCTATAGGATTAAATCGAAAGAAAAGCATTCCCGATCAATATCGATGTCTTCCTGAGTGTGCTTAAGTCGTTGGTTGACATCATCTGAAAGATTTTCTTGAGATGAGGCCTGATGGCGTGGATTTCGATATTTCGATGGACCGAGTTGATGTGAATAGAATCAGAATGAGATGAACTCACCATCTTGAAGTGCGGTTGGTCGTAGTCGAAGGGAGCGGGCGAACGAGAATCAAATGATGAGTTTGAGGGGGCTGGCTAGGGGAAATAGGTCAACGAGGGGCGGTAGTATCACTGGGTGTGATTAGATTTCTGACCCGGGGCCAAGACCAGCCCTAATGCGCAGCATACTCAGAAGCGCAGCATGACTATTGTCCTGCATGACGAATGGCATGGTGACTTCAGCGACTGTCGATTTCACGACGCTTGGAACATCAAAGCTCATCGAGAAATCATAGCACCACTGTTTCAGGAAGGCTCAATTTCCATTCGAAGATCGGAAAGCGAAGGTAACCTATGTATCAGTCATTTGGACTTGGTCCTCATTCCTCAAGTTCGAGTCCTGAACTTTCAATTCTGAAGTGCTGGTGCTCTGTTGTAAAGAAGATTTTTATCACGTCAAACAGATTCCCTCTCGCGACTTGAGCGTCAAGAATCAAGACGTCAGCAGTTGAGCTTGACCCGCAGAAATCAGCTCCCTCCTTAAATGAGTCTCTCTTGAAGATGCTTGAGATGGCTTTCCTCCGGATCTGACCTCAAGGCTTCCACACCTCGTGAACAATCCAACGCTGTTCCTATGCCTGTGCCTATGCCTGTCAAGCCGGCGCAGGAGGTATTGTAAGGAAAATACATTGGTGGCCAACGGTCCATTGTGAACTTCTTTTGACAGACTTGAGTGATATGATAAATGTGAATCACGCCCTCAGTCCTTTGTTTTGGGGATGTTTCTGGGGTTGAAGATAGATAGTGGAGTGTGGTGTTTGATTGCTGCACATATTGTAATCACAGACGAGCCCGCTGCATGTTTTGGCAATGGCTGAATATGGCCGAGGTCTCGATGGGTCCAGAGGAGTTGCCGTGGTTGTGTGTTTTCATCGGTCAGGTTTGGTATTTGGGAAGGGTAAGATGTGTTGGGTTGATGACCTTGCTGAAGGGGACGTGTGCTTCGAGATAGGCAGGAGATACGAGGAGATACTCATGAAAGCTCCAATGGCCGTTTGTTTGTGCGCGCAGAGGTATAATGACTTTTGCTGGTGATCCTAATGCGATATAGCAGGATATGGCATATCTATTCCATCAACCCAGTTGGGACTCGGAGGGATAATCGGGCGGCGCTCATCCGACTGCGAGGGTAGTGATGAGACAGTGTGGAACCTCGAGGCACTCCAGGCTACTGGATTGGTCAGAACTTCGTACGATCTCGCGACTTTGATCAGAATGACCAAAGTATATCATGTAATCTTTCCTACAGATCTTGCGAGGTCGTCATGAGATTCGGTTGACAGACAATCTCATCTGCTTCTAACAATAAGAAGAGTCCTATCAATGTATCCTATCTTTTGAAGCAAAAGCATATATACATAGTCTATGCTTCATTATTACCTGATTTGATCTTCATCATCGTGAACCAAAAGTAAATTTCAATTTTTTATTTGTTCTCTCTTCTTCGTACAGAATACCATTTTCGGATGCTTGATGGAAGAATTTCTTTTTTTGACATAAGTATGTGAGCGTTGATTGAACTTCGACTTGATAATCTTTCCCTACATGAGCCTTTCATCGAAAAAGAAAGCCAGACCACATTCTTTGAGAGTGATCCAATCAACAACTTGTCAAGAAAAACACTATTTCCCTTCCTTCGTTTATTTGTCCTTCTACAATCATACTTGAAGCTGTACTGAGTTGACACATCTTCAATGCTTTGCTACTTCCATCACAGATTCATCACATCAATTTATCGTGACTTAGGCCGTCTCCATCCGACAACTGCTAAAGAACGCAGTCGATCAATTCGAAAAAAACCTGGCCTTTTCTCAACATCCGATTCTTAGGCTATCGACACTTGATCATCCGCATAACAATATCTTTATTCCAACCTTCTGACTTTGCTTGGTTGGTGGACCTTTCCACATTTCATTGTACCTGAAGGGCGGGCCGGGACCCATCCATTCGTCAACTCAGTCGCCCAGCTGACCTCATTCGGCACCGGCAGAGTCAGATCTGTAACATCAAGCTGACCAACTAATCATTGAATTTAGCTTCCGGATTCCTTTTTTCTGCCCTTCTCCAAGTTGATATCTGCTTGGCAACACACCCAAAACACTCATATCGGTCAAAGCACTTCAATCGATATCGCAATAGGACAAGCTATATAACTCTCAACGCTTTTCTTCACTGGTCTCCCTCGTTGCCCTTCTTTTCTCTTTCATTTATCTTTTCTTGTCACTTCCAATCTCACTCGCTTTAAAAATCTTATCTTACAGCGGTTGCCACCACTATATTTCCTTCTTTCGAATCTCATCTCTATCTTACTTCTTGTTGCACAATCGACTGTCACTTTTTCCTCTTCTGATTTCCAAAATTAAGCTTTTTGCTTCAATTTCTTGATTTCTTGACTTCACACTCTTCATCTCCACCAATTCCTTTGGCATCTATTCGTCTTGGAATCGAGGACTTACATCATCAATCGCGTATCAGCATCAAAGCAAAATCGAACACATAGGAAGAGAAACTCTTTTCATCTCTTTATAAATCTCTTATTTATTTCCTTCAAATGTCTTCCAATCAACTTTCAAAGATGGCCAACAACAAGAAGACAGGTTTAACGAAGACTATGAGCAGCAATATTCCAAGGGCTAAAATCAACCCGGTCAAAGTGGTCCTGCCACCTGTTGTTCGTCGTCATCCAGCATCACTACTTCCGAAAGATATGCATGATCCCGCTTTGCTCCAGTTGATCCGTCAGCCTGTGTCCCAGGCAATGATCTGTAAGTCTTAGGATGATAACTTTGCATCAAAACTGAATATTCACTTCTGATTATTTCTTCTCCTATGCCTTTCTAGCGTACATTGCCAAAGTTGCTGTGGGAGTGATCCAATGCCAATCAGGTCCTAATGATCCGATGCTTTCCCCGCCATCGACCCCAAATACGAGTGATGATGATGAATCAGATGACGATGAGTATGAAGAAAAGAGGGAACCCAGACATGGCACAATTGCTCAGATTCCAGAACCGGTGCTGCAACAGGAAGTGATTTTGGATTTACCGTCATTGGAGACCTTTATTCAATTAGTTGTAGAAAAATCTCATGTTCAAGCTCCCACATTACTATGCACGATCGTTTATCTTCAAAGATTGAGAGCCAAGTTACCAAGGATCGCCAAAGGTCTGAATTGTACTCGTCATCGAGTCTTTTTGGCTTGCTTGATTGTTGCAGCAAAGTATTTGAATGATTCGAGTCCTAAAAACAAACATTGGTGCGCTCATGCAGCATTGTTTGATGAGATCGAGGTTAACCTAATGGTAGGTCTTTGACAATCTTTCATCCTTCTTTCATTCTACGTCCTCACCCAGAGAAGATCTAATTGAACTGTGTCTTTCTTTCATCTTTCTGGCTGGCGATCTTGCAGGAGAGACAGTTGTTGTACCTTCTGGACTTTGATTTGAACATCGATGAACCAACATTACTCAGGACTTTTGCTCCTTTCCTCCATGTACCCGTCGTCCTTCCTGTCGTTCCCGTTGTTCCTGTCGTTCCTGTCGTTCCTGTCACTCCTACTTCCGTTGCATCATCGTTACCACCATCTCCACCACGGACAGTGAATGTAGTTCATATCAATCCCGAAACGACTCACTCAACGCCTAGGAATAAGAATATGTTCAAGTTCCGAGAAAAGAGTCCAGCTAGGATCCCACTCACTCCATCACCTTCACCTGTTCGACGTGGTAGTGGTACTACTTTGGCTGGAAAGATCATGGGCCACATTGGATCGAAAGTTTCACCAGCCTCTTCAACTACATCTTCGTCCTCAGCATCATCTGATCTGCTGACACCAGATAGCTGTACCACTGATGAAGAAGCGGAATATAAGATCATTCTTACCAATCGACGTCCAAGACAGACTTCGAATAGTACGGCGCATGCATACTCAAAGGGATCACCTGATCTTGCTCAAGTTGCATCAAATCTCACTCTCAAGACTCCACCTGCTAATAATTCACATTCGATTATTCCTTTGATTAAACTTTCATCTGTGGTTAAAGTTTCCAAATCTCATAATTTCCTTTCAAATCTCAGTACTACCTTTGCTGGGTTTAGGAAAGACTCACATTCCTCGAGTCATCGAGGGGGATCATCTCATTAGTTAAACCGTGTTAAAATCATACACTCTATGATTTTCTCCCTTACATCTTTCTTGTTTCTGTCTTGTTGTTGAGAATCGAACACTCGCTTTGAATCTCCATAGTGTTGATTCCTTAATTTATGGCTTTCTCTCTACCTCCAAGCTTTTTAATCGTTTGTCTGATCGGATCAAACCCAATTTCATCTCCCAACTTATCTCCTCTTCTTTGTGGTTGTTTTTGTTGTTGTTTAACGGAAGTCTTATGATGATTTAATTTTTTGATTGCCTTATGCATCCTTTCTGCTTCTCTCCCATGTTTTCCTCATTAATTTCAACGTGTTGTAATGGTCAAATTGTGTTCTTTTGTGTTTGTTATGTTTTTTTGTGTATGAAAGGTCAATTTTATTAAAGAAAAAAAATTGAAGTTTTTGAAGTTTGAAACTAGTGAATGAGACAAACCACTGGGGATTTGACTACACGATCACCCACAGCCTATCTGTTGCAGCGTATAGGAAAGTGGTATGCTTGTCACAAAAGTATTGCGCAAATTAAAACGAGAGGCCCGTTCTCACAATCATCAAACAGATTAAGCATTAAACTTCACTCAGATCCAAGGAGTCTCGCTTTTTAACATTAATTCGGTCACGCTTCATAATGTAAATTCAGGGTCTGTGTTTAACACTGCAAAATGGAAGTCTTTAATATATCAAGTAGCATTTCATCAAGTGAGTGTCATTACCATCGTTTGTTTGTTCTATTTAAGTAAGTTCATCCAATCAATCTATCATCCTCAGTAGAGATCATAATATTCTATCGTCAGTAAACATGAATCAACCAAATCCATCACCTTCTGCATCTGCATCTTCTTCGGCATCTTCATCTTTAAATCAACCTAATCCATCAACCGGTCCATCTGAATTTGTTAAAAAATTATATAATATGCTAGAAGATTCCGATTCAAAAGAGATCGTTTCTTGGTCGACTTCCAAAGATTCATTAATTGTAAAAGATCAAAATTTATTTCAAACTAAAATCTTACCACAACATTTCAAACATTCCAATTTCGCTTCATTTGTCCGTCAATTAAATAAATATGATTTTAGAAAAGTTAAGATCGATCATCATGATCAAAATCAAAACGATACTTCGTTGGTGAGTTTTATAAATTCCTTTAACTCTTTTTCTTAATTTTACCTCCAATTATCTCAACTTACCATTATATTTATTGATATCTTGATTATCGCATTTTAGAGATGGGAATTTCATCATCCTCATTTCAGAGCTGATACTTTAGCCAACCTGGATAATATTAAAAGAAAAACTTCATCCAATAGAAGATCATCTGCGAAAGTAGTGACAACACCACTGGCAGCAACAACAGTAGCACCTGTTCAACCTATCCATCATCATTCGATTGATAAACTTCAATTAGATTTAAAGAATTTGATTGAATTACATCATCAAACTGAACTTGTGGTTCAAGAATTAATTAAATCTAACACTGATTTGACTCATCAACTTTCACAATGTCATCAACTTATCTCTGATCAAGACCTACGTCTTCAACGTTTAGGTAGATAGTTTCTTTTCGATATTTTTGACTTGTGTTCGAATACAAAATCCACTTCCATCATATTCATCAACTCAACGTAACTTTTTGCTTTCATTCAGAAAATCATCAAGATGCGAAAAAGTCTACAATCGCTCAAGATCGAAATGCACGCCAGGATCATGACTTTAAGGTTTTAGAAAGCCCTACTACTATCCTTCAACCTAGTACTACCCAATCTCATCAGTTTTCACAACCCGACCAAGACGAAAGAAATTTCATTCAACTTGATCCACATTCATTGATTCAAAGCTCTTCAATATTATCTTCAAGTTCATCAAACACGTTACCGTCTCACAATTCAATATCTAATTTCCAACTGCCTTCAATCCAAGTGAGTGTTCAATTTCAAACTCAACCCAAGACAAACACAACCTGTTTCCGGAATTGCTTCATTAACACACATCTTTCTAAACCCACTTCAGGAAGCGAAGAAATGGCTTAGTCCTCCAACAGTCTTATTAGTAGAAGATGATCAGATTTATAGATCTTTAAGTGGTAGGATCTTGGAATTTATCGGTTGTAAGATGGTCACTTGTAATGATGGAATCGAAGCTGTTCAAGTCATGGCTCAACAACAATTTGATTTAGTCTTTATGGATATTTATATGCCTTTCATGGATGGTACGTCTGATGATTCCTTTCTACATTATATTTTACAAAGTCAAATGTTTTTTGATTGATTAATATTTTCTTAAATTAGGAATTTTGGCTACTAGTCTGATTAGACAATTTGATTTGTTTACTCCAATTATCTCTATGACCTCTAATTTTACTCCGACTGAAATTAATAAATATTTAGGTATAGGTAGGTTGATTCAAATTCATCTCAGTTTTTGAAAATGGGTGAGTTTATTGAGCCTGTTTTCTCTCTCTCTTTTTTGTCTTTTTTTCAACAGGTATGAATGATTGTTTACCTAAACCATTCACGAAAGAAAAAATGCTGAAGATGTTAGAAGTGAGTCTTTGATTTGTTTTAGAAAGAATGTTTTGCTTTTTCTGGAAATTGAAGTGTTTTTTTTTTGATAGAAACATTTAGTTCATCATTTGGTCGATGAGAAAGTTCAATTAGCTACCAATAAAAGATCATTAAATGAATTCCATGAGTCTTTCTCAATTTTAAATTATAAAGATGATGATCAAGATCATCAACTTCTGAAACGTTCAAAAGTTGTTTGAGTTTCTTTTGTCAAATGCTTCGAATTTGAAGGATAGAGTTGTGGAAGACTTTAAATTATATTGGGATTAGCGGTTTTTGGGAACTTGGTTCTTCATCCATCTCACAAAGGGAATCTGATTAAGAGCTGACTTTTTGGAATGTACAATATTCGTTTTTATTTTATTTGATAGTTGGATACATTTGTAATATAAAATGTATACGTAACCTGAGCTTTTTTCTTTAGCTTGTATCTCTGATAGACAATTATTTTGCTCATATTGAACCCTAAACAGGTAGATGAAAAGTATTTTCATAAGAAATCATCAACAACACATACACACAAGATGATGAGAGTGAAACTCTGGAACAGATGACATGTCAGATTTTGCTTATCAACTGAGAGTTATCGATAATCTAGGGTATGCGATGGGTCAAACGGATGTGAGTGAAACTACAGAACTTGGAAAACCTGCAACGACATGATGTGGTTGCCTACCTTAGCGTGACATCTCTCAAGGAGTCGTGCGTTGTGCTTTGTCCATGAAATTCTTGCCATGATCTGCAACCTGAAAATTGAACTTTGTATTAAGACCTGCCCCTCAGCGCGCATAGTCCGGTTATCGGCGTCGCCTATAGGCTACAGTGCGCCACCGTCCACCTGAAACTTATCACGCAAATCCTTGTGGAAATTCGCACATCCATTTCTCTCCGATCAAACGAACACCTCGAAGTAATCCATTTCTTAACTTACGTCTTTGAGATAAAAAGGAATCCAAGATGATGAATGAATTCAAAAAATTCTCAATAGACCAAAACTTAATCATCTTCTTCATAACTCAAATTCCAATCTTTTTTCAAACTTTATTCTTACATCCAATTTATTTTTTTAAAACTAATTTTTTAAGAAAATTTATTTTATTTCCATTACATCTTTTACTTTTAACATATTTTTTATTTAATTTTAAAAGAAGTTTACCAATCAAAGATTTACCAATCGCACTTCATTTGATAATCTTTTGTTTACGTTCTTTAATTTTTTCTCGAGTCAATCAACCTTATTATCAACTGAATCATAAGACTGGTTTAAAAGTTAATCATGATAATGATTCATTTTTTAAAAGGATTCAATTTGCTTTATCACTCCTCGTTAGGTTTGTTGTTTTCTCACTTCCCTATCATCACAAACCGGCGAGTTTCTATCTGTTTGATATTGATTGTCTTAATACTTTGAATAAATAGTCTACGAGGAATTGGTTGGTCTCATGGGATACCCAAACCAAAGCCAACTGATACTTACTACAAAGATACCATCAAAAGAATTTTAATCTCAGTTTCAATCTTACTATTTTCTTCAATTTCTTTTACTTTTATTGAACATTTTAAACTTTCAAGATACTTTTTAACCATCATCATAGGCTTATCTTCTTGGTCTCAATTAGAACTAACAGGTTCATTCCTTAGGTTCATTTCTTATTCTAATTTCTTTTTTGATTTTCCAATCTATTCTAAAACTTTAAATCAATTTTGGTCAAAACGTTGGCATAGTTTATTAAAAGAAATCTTCATTAAATTATCTTTCTATCAACATTTTGAATCTCGTTGGATATCTTTAATCTGGAGTTTTACTTTATCTGGTTTGATACATGAATTTTCAATGTGGTTTGCTTCTGGTCAATTTGATCCTTATCTTAGAACTACCCTCTTTTTCATTTCTCAAGGTTTTGGTATCCTGTTAGAGAGAAAATTCAATTTGAATGGTACTCTTTGGACGTTTTTTTGGTTAACATTTTGGGGTAGATTTATGGTTGATGCTTGGTATGTCCTTCTGAATCATATACATAGATATTTTCCCTTGTTGGAGGATTCTCAGCATTCATCTTTTATCTCTTGTTTGCTTAGGCTTGAACGAGATTTGGTGGATCGTAGACCAATTGAATATCTGGATCAATTATTTTTTCGACTCATCCTTGAACAACACACAGCACTCGTGTCTTTCTTTGCTTTCGATATCTTGAGACCTCTTATCATCAGACATGGAAGGGAAGGAATTGCATAATATCTCGGATTATCTCCACTACAACTTTGCTGCTTGCCCTCGTTAACTGACTCAATTCAAATCATGTTTGTTGTAACAATTGAAACTAATCCCTCAGATCCACACTCCACAAAAGCTTCTTTTCCACCCAGAAATCAATCTCATCAAGAATCAGTGATTGACTTACAATACACATTCATCAAAAAAAACACGCAAAAGATTTGATGAGATTCTAAAGACTATGGAATTAGGTATGATGAGCATCAGAAAGCATACTTTCAAACCAGATCAATTCTTGTTGAGAGAGCTCTGAGTAAAGATCTTTGCAGTAAAGACTGAATGTATCCAATCCATCGATCTTTTTTCTTCGGACTCGAATTAATTTTATCTAAGATTTTATATTATCAAGTTGTCAAGTATTAAAAGAAAATTCGAAATCCCAAATATTCCTTCCTTGACTTGAAATTTCGATCCAATATGAAAGACTCTCTTCAAAAAGATACTCATCACTTTAGACAACCCATGATCCAATATCCAACTTTAACATTTTGATCATCAAATCCAATACTTTTCACACAAACAGTACTAAAGCCAATCTGATCTTCTTCTATACCGATCAAACTCCCAAACCTTTCCTTCACCAATTTTCGTGCTATCACAAACCGAAATAGGGAAAAAGGGTCATTATCTATCTGGTAGTCTTGATCATATTTAGTGAGCGTAGGATAACTTCATTCACCTTCTTTATCTATCACTTCTGGTACATGAAATACTCTTACATGGATCGGAACAAATGATAATTCCCCAATAAAAGCTAGTTCATAGTCAGAATAATCACAAATTGATCAGTTAATGATTTTGAGGAGTGAAGAGTGTAACCAATAATCCAACACAAACTTTTCAAATGGACTTACAATTCTGTACGGAACCAAGTATGGTCACCGTTCTTGAATTGGGCGAGATACAAGATTGAAATGACTCGGATAAATGAGAATAAATAGGCTGAAGGCTTTCAACATCATCTTCCTCATCTTCCCCATCAAGAGTAATAGCAGAACGAATTCCATCCGAACCCACCACTTGCCATTCAATCATAGCTCCTTTCGGTAACCCATCGACTTCAAGAAATAAAATCGGTATTTGAACGTCATACATCACTCTTGTTTCTTTCCACACCTTCTTAGCAAGAGTAATATGATCATAATTTGTGACAAAACAAATGATTCCTTCAATATAAGTTGTAGAAGGAAAAGTTTCCAAAATTCGACGAAAATGTTGGAGAGAGAGAATAGCTTCTTGAAGAAAAGATTTTGGCAAAGGAAGCGATAGTGATGAAGGTATCAATCCGATTTGACCGGCAACAAAGATCTTTCCACCTGTCTTCATTTTGATAAAGTCATCAGGGAAGATCTCAGCATTTGTCCATGAGGGTTAAACTGGAATTTCAAAAAGACATGATCTGGCTTACTGAAACAGCTTGTGAATAAGGTCCAATGTTGGCAGGTGCCCAATAAGATCGACTTTGAACATGTAATCCAAATCTTTGATCAGATTTATGATCGTCTCTTCTACCCAAAACTTCCATAGTCATTCTTGAACCCGAATAAAGTTGAGTAGCAATACAAGCTCGAGTAGGTGGTAAGATACCAAAATGGCGTTTATAGATTTCATTGACTTGAGTAAAGTCGTCCATGGATCTTAAGAAAAGATTGATATGAGTAAGATCAGTAAATCGAAGTGATTTAGAATCGAGTAAGGCTGTAAGTTTGAAATCGATCATTAGATGAGCTCTAAAAACCCCTTGATGGTTTCTAATAAAACCAAGTCTCAATTACGTTTTCTTTTGACTTACTTGCAAGCGTGTGGAAACAATCAATCACTTCTTCCTCTAGAGATTTATAAGGTGCAGTCGTTTCAGAAAGAAGCCTAGGACCAATAACTGAAGTGATAGACACCCATCCGTTATGCTCAGTGAACCCGGGTTCACTCAACGAAATACACGGAGATTTTGTCTGGTACGGGGATTTTAGGACTGTCTAGAACCGAATCATTAGTGTAAAGATTAAGATGATTTCAAATCAAAGTAGACTTACACAGTCCTCTAGAGTTCGAGCGAGAGTATCAAGGGTAGACTGTGAATGATGATCGAAAATTGGAGGGATGGTAACCGAGGGCTCAAGTCCGATCAACTCTGGCTTTTGTAACAATGCTGCTTTTGGAAGTTTTAGAAAAGCTACTGGGGCCATTGGAGAGCTTTCAGGGTGATCCACTACCTGAGGGTCGATTCTGCCACAAATTTGGTGATCAATACGGAACTGAGTAGAATATAGAATCATAAGATATTTACAGGTTGATTCTTTTTTTGAAGATTGGACAATCGATGGTAAACGTTTCGTATTCGCCGCCTTCACCGCATACATGAACACCGTACCGAGAATTCTGATGAATGAACCTTCAGTCAATCTTTGTGCATCTTGATACATACAAATCCAATAATATCAAATGTTGAAGAGGCCTCACCAAGTCTTCTAATGTATCTTGCATCTCTGCCAATGATTTACCTAAATGCTTTGGTTCTAACCCCACGGAAGCCACCTTGATCAAAATAGATTCAAGACCTGATTGAATCATTTCATTCAATAATTCAGATTGATCTCTTTTCCATAGATAGGCCAATGGAACGAGTCCCAGACGTTGACAACTACAACATTCAAGAGTAAGTTGATTGTACAGGGATCATAATGTTCAAAAGACATAGAAAGGATAAGGTGATCATGACTCACACATGCTCTACTCGGACTCGTTGATAGGTGGATAGGATTGCACCCACGGAAACCGCAGTGACGTCAGGATGTATGCGCTGAAAACAAAATTTTGCAATAAGTTACATAAACTTGATGTTCGTGAGCGTATCAAATCGGAAAGACATACCTTTACTTCAGACAAAAGCTCATACATATCCTCGGTCTCATCACCATTAATACCGAGCATTTCGGATTGATAAGCTCTTGAACCATACTCTGATTTTAATTCGAGAGCAGTACCGGTGATAGTTCTCCGATAAAGTGGAAGATCGAGAGCTTGTGCAATAAGATGAACTCCATCTTGACCGACAGTCTGATAGAGATAAGAGTCGAGCTCATCTAGGGGTTCGTCGTTCAGGTAGGGTGAATCAATTTTCAGAAAAGGTGTGGACATATTCTTTGACTTTAAAGATTTGATTTGCTTACCTACCCTTATTCGGACCAGGTCCAAGAGTAGCTAAGGCGATAAGTTGATGACCGTTTTGAAGACAATGTGAGAGGTTATAACAACTGTCTTTACCACCGCTGAGCAACCCTACGACTTTCAAACCATCTGGATTAACATTTATACTTGACATTCTACAATCTTGCGGAGTTTTATAAATTTGACGCCGCTCAACGGGATTGGCGGAGTGCGTGGTTGATGAACTGTGATGGATGTAAGTATGGATATGGCTATGGGGTATAGTAGGTATAAAGTTGAAACCCATGAAAAAACCACAAGTTGAGTGGAAAGATATTTTTTGAAAATTTCATTTACAAACTACAGTTCAATTTCCAACTCAATCCAAATTGTACTTTATCAACAAAGAACAAAGGACTCAGAGGACAAAGGGTTCAGTCACAGTAAGTTAAAACAAACCATTAACAAACAAAACAAAGCAATCATCAAAGCTTAGAAACTGATTCACTCGATTTTTTCATTTTCCATCGAAGGGATCAAGATGCCAATCCAACAAGATATAGAAGGTCAGTGATCTGATTCTAATTATCAACCATGGATAATTAACTAATTGATATTCTGATTTCGAATTCTATATGCGAAAAAACTTGACACTGAATGGTACGAATCAAATCAGTTTTCAAAACTTGGCTAAAGTCTAATAAATTCAATCAAACTTATCAGACATTTCAATCTGAAATAAAGTCTAAGAACATCAGTCAGTTGGTTTTTTTCATAAACATTCAGACATCGAGCCAATTCAATACCCAGACATTAAAGAACAGATTGATTTTCATAATTATTTGATGGCAGAACTTCAGGACAAACCAACTTCAGAATCTAGCAGCGCGTCCGGAAGTTGTAATAGTTCATCTGACGAAGAAGACGAAGATAGTTCAAGTAGCGAAGACGAGTCTGAACAGAAGAAACCCTTAAACAACCCAGCTAAGACGGCCAAACCTATCGCCATCTCCGATGACGAAAGCTCAAGTAGTGAAGATGACTCGACTGAATCTATCAGCTCGACAGCCAAAGAAGCAAATAAACAAGTTGTGAAGTCTAATCTCAAATCAGACCCAATTTCAATTGACGAGTCCTCTAGCAGTGAATCAGAATCAGACGATAGTGATAGTTCTTCAAGTGAGGATGAAAAAGTCCCTGTAAAACCAGTTGTCAAACCTGTCATTATCTCAGACGAGGGATCATCGTCTTCTACCCTTAAGGACGATATTCCTAAGGGTTCTGCATCAACATCTTTGAAGGCTTCAAACTCGAAACCTCTTAAAACATCTTCTGCCAGCTCAAGTTCCGAAGACTCTGACTCCGACTCCGACTCTGACTCTGATTCCGCTTCGAAAGCCAAGCCATCTACTGTTTCTAAGGTCACTCCAGCTAAAGTTGAAGCCAGCTCAAGTAGTTCAAGCTCAAGCTCTGAAGACTCTGACTCCGACTCCGACTCCGTTTCAAATTCTACTTCGAAAGCCAAGCCATCTACTGTGTCCAAGGTCACTCCAGCTAAAGCCAAAGCCAGCTCAAGTGGTTCAAGTTCTGGAGACTCTGACTCTGACTCTGACTCCGATTCTGATTCTGATTCCGACTCTGATGAAAAACCAAAGAATCCTACTGTCGCAGTCCCAGCTGTGGCCAAAGTACCCTCACCATCCAGCTCTGACTCATCGAGCTCAAGCTCTAGTTCATCTGGAACCGACTCTTCAGGATCTGACTCTGATTCTGACTCCGACTCCGAAGTGAAATCTCCCAAGAAGAAACCTACTCAAGTGACTACTATCACAGCCAAGAATCTCAAGTCCGTCTCAGATTCTGAGAGTAGTGAATCAGATTCAGAAACCTCCTCGGGGGCCAGCAAAGAGAAACCAACGGCCAAAACATCTAAATCATCTTCCGAAAGCTCCACTTCCTCATCCGAAGATGAAGATAGTTCAGAAGATGAAAAACCCACGAATTCAGGAAAAACCACACCAAATCCAATCAAACGAAAAGCAGAATCACCAGTCGTAGAAGAAGATTCAAAAGATAAACGAGTTAAACTCAATCAAACACCTCTATCAGCACCTCAAACTCCTAATGTGTCTTCTTCTAATCATCAATCCAATCAAGCAGAAAATTGGAGTCAATCTAAAGAGAAAAAATCAAATGCTCCATTCAGAAGAATCAAAGCTGAAGAAATTCAACTTGATCAAAGAGTAGCTGATAATAGTTTCTTAGCAAAGGTAAGTTTTACCTTCTATCAGAGATCTTTGGTTAGATATCATTAACATAATTCTCCTCTTTCGAAATGTAGGGCGGAGCTCAAGGGTCTTATGGCCATAAGGCGCATATGGATTTAATCGTAACTCGTGGTAAAGCTTTTACAGTTAAGTGTTTATGAACCTCAGTTCACTTTTACTTCTTTTTTTGTTATCAGACTCACTGATTATATCTAAATTTCCTTATCAATTTTTTTTCATTTTCTTCTCATGTTTTTCAAATGAGACAGAAAGAAAAAAATAAGAAAAAACGAGGTAGTTATCGTGGTGGGATCATTGATACGACTAGTCATTCGATCAAGTTTGATTGATTTGATGATGAAAGGGTACTTCGAGCGTTTTTTTTGTCATTGGTTTTGTTCTATGGTCTGGTTTGATCTCTTTGTGGTCTCTTGAAATCAATTGTCTGCTTGTTTTCTTTTCTTGTCTTTATCATATCTGAATCCAACATGGATGCTGTGAGTTACAAACAAAGATAATATCTTGATGATCAAGGAATGGGATATATGCTTCAAATTTTATTTCAAAAACGGGAATCTTTGCATGATGTGATGTCATTGAAGTCAAAGTTAAGAACATAGATGCTCACGAGAGAACACACACACAAAATGTTAATCATATTCCTCTCGCTTACAAAACCAATTCTTTTTTTTACAAAACTTGATCAATACCAAAAACAAAAAAACAAAACATCTTACAAAACCAAAAAAATCCTTTTTTTCAATCTAAATGTATCAAAAAATCAACTTTTTACATATTTACAATAATACAAATGATTTTAGTTTATGTTTTCTAATCAAAGAATCAAATACAAATATTCAAACAAATTAAAAGTTGCACCAAAAAAAAATGATAATATAAAAACAACAAATCGATTTTGTTTTGAAAAAGAAACCTTTTTTTTCTTCAACAAAAGAAAACTGATATAACTACCCTGGGCCTCACCCGCCAGAAAAAAAAACCCAAAAATTTGCTTTCTTTTGACTTTTCTGATACATTTTCTTCTTACAACCAAAACCCCTTAATGATTTACCTTTTGACCTTTCCCCTTTGATTTCAATCGACCAAATCATTCATTGAATTGGATTTAATTTTCAAATTACTAATCAATTTAAGAAATCTCAATCACGATCTTCTTGTAAAACTTCACCATTTCTAAACCTTTCAGTTTCATAAATTTGATAATTCAATTCATCCCAATACTCTAGCTCAGAAGTAGGTAAGACGATCTTTCGACTTAGAATCAAACTAATCAATGCAAAGATTGAAGTGAATCTAAAGAACCAAAGTACTTCAGTTGGTTTTTGAATGTCTATTGACAAATTGATGGGTTCATTGGTTTCTTCGGTCGGATTGGTTAGTAAATAAACTATATTGAACATCATGGATGTGATGATAGAGATCTGTTCAAAAGAAGAAACCTTCAATCAGGAAATGTGAATACAGAAGAAAGAAGATCAAAAGACAAAAGCTCACCAGAAAATGAGGAGCAACAGTAGATAATTGATGTATAGCTAAAATACTACCACCCGTTTTAGTCGCAATTGAATAATTAGTTTTGATCAAATTCAATGGTATTTCATTCAATGGATTATTAATCAATTGACTTCTTTCATTGATCCTTCTATTTTCGATTTTATGTGATACGTTTGATGGTGGTGTGTTTGCGATTCTTCTAGTACCTGATGGTGATGAGATTGGGGTTTGATTGAATTGATTGACGGGTGGGGTTTCTTCTATTGATCTTGTGTATTCCATTAATAATGCAAATGGGACCCATTGTGTGATCTAGTCAATAACAAAAACGGAATAAAACATGTTAGGTTAAAGATCTTCTGACTATTGAGAATGTAAAGGGATTCAAATGACTTACAGACCAAGAAAACCCAAGCAAGATTATCAATCTACTTGCACCACTCGAACTTTCAATTCCAAATGTAAAACCCATCAAAACCAAATACACCACAAAACTAAAACTCCATAAATTTCTAGGAGTTAAAAACCTCAACATCCTTCTATACGTTGTCCAACGTTTACCACGTTGATGGATCACATAATCAGTGGTACCAAACTTACAAAGAAATGGCAAAAGAAAACTAAAGATTAATGAAATCAAACTGAATTTTAACATGGTAATAGTACCTTGTCTTTCTGAATAACGTATTAAACTTTCGGTTAGGTTGGTACCTGTTGAACTCAATTCATATAAAATAAAATTAGAAATTAATGACTTTGAATGATATAAGATTGTGATCCAACATATCGAATTGAAAACTTGTACATAACAAACTCTTTTGATTGGGATTGGTAAAGTGTTTAAAAAGGTTTTATAAAATTCCAATAAGTCTTTAAAACTCGGTAAATTAGAAGAAGTACTGTTAAGTCTTGATGATGATGGTTTTGAAGTGATGGGATGTTCGATCTGAGTTGTACAAATCAAACTTGAAGTGATAATCAATAAAAGAATACTATAACCAACCAATTCACGTAATAGTTGAGGTTCTTCAGGTCCATGATTCGAATTGGAAAAAGTAGCAATCCCAAAGCCAATCAATTGACCTAAAAGTAACATTCTAGAACTCCAAACATTAATCGAATTTTGATGATAAGACGAAATTTGATCAAGGATAAGTGATCTAGTCGAAAGAATCAAACAATCAAGTGAAAAGAAAGAAAAATAAAACGAAACGATCGCAATGAGAATCGAATTAGAATGAATATTAATGTTCTTCTTGGGATCCCAATCACCTTGATCACCTCCAATTAAATAATTCATAAAAATACCTAATGGTGTACAAAATGATAAAGAAATCAATGAGATTAATAAAATTAAAGTTGAAATAACGATCCAAGTACGTCTTCTGTGTAAACTTTTCGAATTCAAATCTGATATTATTCCAATTAAAGGTGGAATGATCAAACCACTAATCGGACTTGATAACCAAAGCCAAGTTGTTGAATAAGTTGAAAGATCAAGTTTGAGTATAAAAGGCATGCCATAATAAATTAAGATCGTCCAAACCAAATTACAAGATAATAAATTCAGTGTGAGTGATAAGAATTGGATTCTAGATAATTTGGGATCTGTTGTTTGATCATCAGTATCTTGATCGGTTGGGTTTTCATGATGTGTTCGATCGTAAACATCATGTCTTCCTTCTTCTTGATCAGAATTATAGATGGTATGATTAGGTTGTGTGTGATAATGTTGATGATAATTTGATCTTGGACTTGAAAGACCTGGTACAAGAGAAGTGAAAAAATCGATTGCGCCACTAACTCTACGAGTCACAGTAGCTTGTTCAAGAGGATCGTTTGTTGAACCGGAGAGACTAGGTTGAGTTGAATTACTAAGAAAGGAAAGTCAGGTAAGATGAAATGTTGTATTAAATTAGATTTGAGATACTAACGTTTGATGATTTGTTAACATGAATAATGAAGCTGAAGTCGATTGATATGATTTATGATTTGGTGAAGTTGAAAGCTGATGCATTGTTTCATATGACGGGAATTGAGTGATCTCATCTGAAGCTCTACTGATATGGAAGGGTGGTCTGTTTGAAGTTGCACTTGAAGCTGATGAGGTTGGATTTGAATTCATCTTGTCGAAGAAGTCTTGATGAAGTTGATGAATGGATGAATGGATGTTCGAAATGCTGAGTTTCTTCAATTCTTCATTTTCTCGAATGCTGAGGCTGAGCTGTGTTCTTCATGTTTTGAATTCTTCCTTCTTCTTTGGTCAATGTCCACTGTCCAGTCTTGATCAGTCTGACTTGTTTCGATTTTAAAAACCCTTTTGTAAATTACTACTCCCCTATCGGGAGAGAGTGTGCGAAGCTCCGACCAATCCAGTAGCCTCGTGGCTCCCCACAGCTCCCCACTGTCTCATCATCACTCTCGCAGTGGGCACTGTGGGATGACTCATGAGCCCCGCCCAGATTGCACGTTGTATCCCACCCCCCAAATGGGTTGATGAAATGAAGTCATTTCTAGAAAAGCTTGCCACAAATTCCCCGCCAATTTGCTCGAGTTTGGCGGGCAACATTGGTCAAGCTTTTGTAAATTGACCGTATAAAAAAGCGGGCACACCCGCACCAGATAAATCAGACCATCACTTATCCCAGCGCCAACGGCAAAGACCAAACCACAGCCAGAGCTTTGTCATTTCACTTTTTTCAAAGAAGATTTTACCAGGCCAGGTAACCGTAAAGGCCTGTCCCACATCCTGACCTCAAGTTTGCCCGAACCATGAACAGAAGGCTTACTATCCTAGTATACACTTGTCATATCTGAAAAATCCAACTCTGGTGGCAAGGCAAGTATGCATTTATTTTCAAATTTTGTTTTGTGACATCCCAGATGTACAAAACAAATCTGCAACCAGTAAGACAAATCAAGCAAAGTTTTGTGGTGTGACAAATAAATGTAAAAGGTGTGGCAATACAAGGGAGCTCAAGCCAGCTGTGCATCACAAGGTAGTATATATCTTCCATGCACAATTCTACCCAAGGCAAGTTGAAGTGGGCAGATCTGATGGGCTTCAGCGTGATGTTGCTGCAAGGGTAATGTTGAATCTCCTGAACAGTTGAGGGATAATCCAAGGGATTAAGTTTGTTGATGCACTATAGCAAGAGAAGGATGAGCCAGGATGGAACTATTGTGACAGGTTGCAGATTTCCAGATTCATACTCTTCTTGCAGAGGTTGCTGCTTTCTTGCTCAGGTCGATCTCAGAATTCAAACCTAGCCCACTCCAAGTAACAATTGAAGTGAGAAGTCAACTGTCCTCAGAAGTTTAACAGTCCCTCTGACTCACTCATCATTTTCATTCTCAACACTCAGGAAATATCATCTTGTTTACTTTTGAGATTTACTCCCAGCAATCCTGCAGTTCCACTCATCAATCCTTCAAAGCCCAGGACAACAGTTTACAAAGTACCCAAACACTCTCAAACATTTGCACCACCTGATTTAGGACCAGAGGTCTATCAATCTCAATACACAACAGATTCTGTGACAATTGTCATTCACAGTAGTTCAAACATCTTTTGCAATCTTTGGATTGCAACAAAGTGAGTTACAACCTTGTTCTGATCCTTTCAATTTTATGTTACAAGAACATGGAAGAGATATGAAGGTTTCAGGGTGTAGGCTGGGTGGAAGCAAACAGAGATGGAGACAAACCAGCAAGACTGAAGACAACAGACAAAGTAGTTGTTCAAACAGTCAAAAAAAATAGAACAATAAAAATAATTGTATACTGGGAGGATGAGTTGGCAGACAAATTCAAGTGTGAATTAGTTTGAAAGAGGCAAATTGGTTGTGAGATTTCAAGAAATGAAGGTGGGTACCACAGGTCATTTTTATAGGTTGGAAATGAACATATACCAAGCGGGATACACATCATTTGGAGTAAGAGCTAGAAAAGCTTATCATCAGAGATTACAACATTCAAAGTAAGAATTCAAAAAGCTCACAATCAAAGATTTCAAGTGACAGGAACAAAAGTGTTGAATGTTGGAAGAATAAAAGGATTGTAATTGTATAATCAAACAAATCAAACACAAACAAGACCAGAGATTGGGAACAAACAGAAGCAAAAAGTGAAAATGAAAAGGTAAGTTGTAAGGCAACACGGGAAAAGTCACTGATTCCTTTCCACAACATGGCAAAAGCGCAGCTGTGGACTAACAAAGACAGTATGATTGTACACATTGGTACTTATCATCCACAGGTGATAAAACCACAGTTGAGAAAAGCACGGTTGTGAACTAAGAAAGAAAAGATAATGTTATCATATTCTAATGTTATTGACTAACAAGGAAAGTGTGATTGCACACATTGGTGCTTACTATCTACAAGAGGAGAAGAGCACACAAATGCACTAACAAAGATAACATGATATTATCACGATATAACTCAAAAATTTATAAAGCATGAAAAGTGACCTGGAGCAAAATGAACCGGAGTCAAGGGGAAGTATTGAATGGTACTTCATGCAAGTTGCTTGTACATTTTAATATGTTAGATACATATTGCATTAGGATCACCAGCAAAAGTCATTCAAACACAAACCCCTGCACACATAAACACAGAAATGGTCTGTCACCTTTGCATTGATGGGCATATCCTTGTATGACCCATGTAGATCAAAACACATGTCCCCATCAGCAAGCTCATGGTAAGTATGATGGTGTAATATTGTATTTGTAAAAGCATGTGGGGCTGTAGTTGTATGATGGTAGGTTGCTGTGGCAAAGGAACAATGGCTGGGCCCAGCTAGAGGAAGGTTGAACAGAGTCAACCACCAAGTCAGAAACTGCGGGGGTAGGTTGTGTGGATTGCAGAGTCTGGTGTCCTTGTTGTGTTGGAAGGAATCAGCTTAAAGTGTGGCAAAGGTTGCCAACTGGCTCAAAGTTGAATTTCATGCAGATTTGGGTAGAATTCCAGTAGTTGTTGCAGCAGGTCCTTAATTCAAGCACTATTTCTGTGAGAATACCTTGAAGGGGGTGCTCAAACACATTGTTTGGGGGCTTTCCTACTTTGAACCACAATAGTTAAAAATTGTGCAGTCACTGTGGAACACCTCATCTATCACATCATCCCAGTCCTTCATTGCTTCACCATCAAATCATCAGCCAAATTCCCTTTTCAAATCCCCCTCCCTCAGCAGGATCATACATCAGCAAGGCTTCAATGGAAAAATCAACGGTTCCAGCCAACTTTCACCAAGTTTTATACAATTTCATTGATCATCTTATTACCAAACACAAAGACAAAGCATCACCATTAAAGCTATGGGGATGGCAAACATTAACAGAATAATCAAACTCAGAACAAAGTTCAAAAGCTATACTTCAAGATACAATTAAAAATCAACATAGGATCATGGAAACTTTAGAAAAAAACAATCAAACATTTGAGTTCAAAGCCAGTCAGTTCCAATGACATCTCCTTCACCACAAATTATTCCATCAAATCAAGGTCATCTAACAAAACAATGGGTAGATCTGAGAAATGAAGGACAAAAGAAATTAAATCTAAATTCAACCTCAATCTTGCTTCCACCCAAACAAGGTGTCAACAAATTCCAGGCGGGCAGATTTGTAATACAAACTTTACCAGGAGTTTCACTGTTAGTGGGTTTATCTCAGGCTGAAATTAGAGACAGAACAAATTCAATACTCCAGAATTTAAACATGAACTTAGATGATAAATCAGTCAGGGTTAAGGGGGTGGTTAGATTAGGCTCCAACAAAACTTTATTCTATACAAGTACCAGGTCAGAGGTTAGATTTTTACTATTACACAAAACACAAGTGGACTCATTTAACAGATACAAACTTGTTTTCTTTGCACAACAACAAATTAGCTCGTTATCTAGGTGCACTGTATACTTTTTCTTATGAGTTGTTGAAAGGTCATCAAAGTATAAGTTGTTGAGAGGTCATGAAGATATAAGTTGTTGAAAGGTCATCAAAGTATAAGTTGTTGAGAGGTTATGAAGATATAAGTTGTTGAAAGGTCATCAAGGTATAGGTTCAAGCAACAGTCAAGACCAGAAAGGAGGGTACAAATTCAAGAAAGTTAGGCCTGGGTGTAAAGATTAACCAGAGGATTGACTATGGATAGAAGCATCAGAGTCGTAAGATGGTTGACTATAGACAGAGGCATCAGAGTCATGAGATTGTTGACTAGGCGTAGCATAGGCATATCCGGAGTTAGGATCAGGATTGAGTTCAAGTCCAAATTCTTCCTTCAATGCGCCTTGAAGAGCCTCAGGATCTATTACCAATCCCCGTCGCTTGATAATACGTTCGGGGTTTGCATTTGAAAGAGTTTGATCAACCGAGCCTGTGATAGAGAAGGGAGAGAGCGTCAGTTTTCTGGAGACCTCTTCGAAGGACAAGATCTATGGTCAATTTCGAATGAAAAAGAGTGTACAAATTACTGACTTTGAGCTCGCAAGCGCATCTTTCCCTTTGTTTTTTCAAGCGCGGTCTTGAGCTTCTCGATCGAATTCAGTGAGTGAGAACCTACAGATGGGTCAGAGTGATCGTATCATTGATATCGGGATTTGCAAATAGTTGAAGTTCAGGATGGTACATACGTAGGACTTTCACAATGGAGTCTAATTTGGGCTCGGTCAAGGTTTCAGAGCGCAATGAGGGTCCAGCTACTGGTGAAGGTTCATCTGGTCCGCAGTTGATAACCAAGAGTTCTTTGCGACTGGATTGGGGTTGAGAAGCTTCTTGAGCGGCTCGAATAGTATGTCGAAGTTTGCCCGATTCATAATCCTTCAAAGTTGCAAAGAATGAATATACCGAACGGACGCGTGTGAAGGATAGTAAGAAAAAGATGAGATAGATAAAGAGACATACCAATCCATCCTTGTCGTAATCATCTGGACACATTCTTCTGATCTTGGTTCGGCAGGGGACTGTAGGCTTTGGAGGAGGTGCAGAGAGGCTGTCGTCTAGGTGGATGACCAACGGCCTTTGACAGACAGAGTCCGCGCTTTCATCGGGCTCCATAGCACGACGCTCAAGACCTGAGGCATAGCTCTGAAAAAGAGAAAGTAGCGAAAAGAAAAAGAGATGAGGAAAAGTGAGAGTAGAAAAGGGATTGAAACATGATACGATCACTCACCACATAGTCATCGTTGAAATCGCCAGTGAAAACTTCTCTTTCATTTCCCAAGAATGTATGTAAGGTATATCTAGGTCCGTAGGTCATTTTGATGCTGTAGATCAAACTCAGTTAATCAGGGGGATGTGATCAAAAGAAGAGGATGAGATTCTACGTCGCGAGATTGGGAACGTGATGAGGTCAGAGGTAGAGTGAAAGGGACTGTACAAGGTAAGTATAACATATGTGTACTCCTTAGATGATGAGGAACCCGCGCCGAGGATCCGGGATCCTAAGCACAAATATGCATAATCAGCAGCGACAAACTCGAGATATGCATATCACGGTTGACCTGATCTTTTGGCTATTTTGCACGCGTCTTCCTTTCAATACACGGTTTTGTGTGCGTTAGAATCAAGCGTACCCTCAGAGTATGATCCCATCTGGTCCGCAATTGAATTCACTTTGCACAGGTTGTCGAGAAACAAATCAAACAACATTATATAGCATCCTAAGAAGCTTTGGTGAGTTTATAATCCTATCTAGGTGATTTATTAGTGTGTCCATTCTCATAGCTTTCGCATTGAGGAATGAACGAATGAGCTTCATTTGTTGAGATAGTCTCAAATCACTTCAGACATCATAACTTTACAGTAGAAACTGTTTTCTCGTCGCTCAGTGAAGGAGTGTATTCATTCTCATAGCGTTCGCATTGAGGAATCAACATCGTTTCTTTAGACTCTCTCAAATCACCTCATGCATGACCACTTCATAATGGAAACTGTCCTCTCATGTCTTAGGGAAGGTCTCAGATTTTAGCGGCACCGGCCAAGATTATCAGTGCTGTTATACATGTGCACATCTCTACAGGTCTCTATCAGGTCTTCACCTGCTTGGTCAATGTACCAGTTTATCTAGATTTTTAGTCGTTCTAGCTTCAAGACCCAGGAAGCAAGCTCTTCGAATACTAGGGCTTCACAACGTTGTATTTTCCAGTCTTCCATTTAATGGAGTAATAATGGGTGTCCAATCTTAAAGCTGGTGGCATCTGGCGTGAATACATAAACATCATATTGTATTTACAAAGAGTTGGGACTTTGGCTGGCTGGCCTGTGCGGATTGATCTGACTATCTTGACTTAAATGATGATTTATTACAAAAGGCTAAGGCGACCATTGAAGTCTAAGACGAACGAGTAGAGCAAGCAATCCGTCATCTTTCAACAAACATTCATCAAGTTTGCTCAAGTTAAGGATCCATGGGTAAAGACTCTTCCGATACACAATAGACTCAACAATGATCATAAGGATCGGGTTACAAGTCGTCAAACTACTATCTTATCCAATGGAACGATGCTTGAGACTTTTCATATCCCTGAAGATCAGAAGCTGGCTGCTTCAACAGGTCGCGCAAGTAAAAGTAAAACCCGACATTTTGGCGAGTCTCTTTCCCTTGTGGATAATTCAAATCATCTGACTGACATTGGATATGATCAAAGCCTGCCTCAAGTAGACGATTTTCCTAGCACATGAACAACACGTAATGGTCTCTTTATATCACCAATAACCCGGGTTCATGCTTAGCGAAATATCTAAAAATCTCAACAAAATTCCATGAACTCCAAAAGCTTCGCTGTCTCTAGGTCAAATCCCCATAACAATCGTACAGATTTGTTGGTCAAAGTTCCAGTGTCAGCACCACACTTTCCTACTTTTAGTATATCACCATCTCCACGAGCCCCATCAATGGGTCAATTTTGTTACAGAGTCAGATTTGTAGAGAGAAGACTGCTATTTACAAGGAGTACATCACAATCAATTTGGTCATTCACACCATATGGTTCAATGATTGACATGTATATTAGATTATCACATAGGCAAAATAATATATCACAAAACAAATTAAGATCGCCTCAATTATTTCCTCACCACCTGTGATCTTAACGCTACCACCAACCTCTATACTAGACAAGAAGGTAGATCGAAGAAACCATTGGATGGAATTCTGATGCACTTAGGAATCAAGAGCCATAAATCGATAGATGGTGTTAGAGGCACTAATCTAGAATCAATGAATGATAATCTTGAAGTTGATAATGAACCATTAGCATCAATGCCACTCGTATTTTTAGCAAGATAGGAACGTTCATCATCACATCGTAGAAATCCATCCTGTTTATCTTTACCAAGTCTAATAGGACAAACAATTAAAATACACAATTTCACCTGTTTTACAAACTGGTGGTTCTACGTAACCAAATAACAATCCATATTTTCCAACAATTTCAGATAAAAATGATGATACCGAATCGATTGATGGACCAATCGTTCCACAATCACAATTGCCAAACAGACGCTATTCAAAACCAAATCATTATGTACGGTTTGTTGGAAGTACTTCAACTAGATTGCCATTTGAGAGTGATTCTTGATTTACAGAACCTGAAGGATCAGATGAAGATATTCAAGAATTGTTGGGAGTCTAGGATGGGAGATGTAAACATCATGCATAGTTTACAAAAACCTATGTGTGAAACTGTGTCTATACTTTAATCTTATTGCCATTGACGCCAATTGTTTTGTTCTGATCAGCTTGAATCCATTGATGTGAGTAAAGCTCATAGATCAACTGGCTGAGAGCCATGTCGATTGTGGAGGAATGATCGGACGCTTGTTAATGAGGATACGTCTCACTTTGCGCGAAGGTGATGTCAATGAGCACTCTCTTCGTTTACGGTCATCAAGACGTCTTCAGTGATTCCCTACAATCAAGACCATCTTGATGAGAGTTGTCAATAAAACATGGTCATGATTGCGTCTCATCAAACTCAATTTATCAATAGGCCCTGACGAGCGACTTCCTCGAAATGTCATCTAGATTGTCTTGGGATTTCTGGTGTGAGAGCCAGGCATCTGGAAGTTGCGTTCAATTATGAATGGACGGCCAAGGAGATCCTTAATGCGAAGCACAAGCATTCGTCTTATCGCAATGGTCAACAACTCATCGGTCCGAGTCATCCTTTCAATACAAGACTTGACTATTGTTTGACCAGATTATCAAAACAAGACGTTCTTGAATCATGCACCATGAATATCATACCATCGTAGAGTAAAGCAAGTCGGGATATGCATGCCCTCCATTCGCCGCGAATTTGATCGAGTTCTTCCCATCAAATTTGATGGTTCGTCTGTCACTGGCTTTACCAGTTGAGCGGAAAAAGAATGATAACCTTTGGTCACATATTTTTGGTTTCCCGAGCTGAAGAAATTTCGATAGAGTCAAATCGATGACTCACAAAACGAAGCAAATCGAACAAATAGGTAACTATCGGGTGGACGGTGGACATGAGCTCGTTTTCAAGACTTTTGATTTCCCAGGGGCATCCCTGTCATTCTTGAGCCCTGGATGAATCTCCTGACAATACAGATACTAATATTTCAGCATATTGTCTGGCTGGGCATGAAACCCTACGAAAGACCCATGAGACACGACTCACAACTTCAACATCTGATGTCAAAATGCTCAATGGTTTCCAATGCTGAAGGCTTTGTTGTACTCTTCAGTAAACAGGTTCGTGTTTTTTCTCTTGAGACATTTGTTATGCACACCAGGCTGCATTGTTATGGGCTACATATATGGGAATGGATATTATTCACTTGATTCATCATTCAACGCATGTATTCATTTGAAAAGCTCACGCCAGATGACAAAATCACAAGGTCAATTGTAAGCACTGATCAGAGGTGTAGTCTCATTCTGACCGGAAGACCACCACTAGAAGCTCAGAGTCACAAAGTAGGTGATTGACATTTTAAAGGTACAAAAATAAGTAAGAGAATTTACACTAACCTTCAATCTTAAGCCTCTGCAGCGGGTGTGCCCGCCTCTGCTCTAGTAGTTTGTCTATTTATAACTATTTGCGCGATCAGAGATGGTGAAGACTTGCAGACGCACCCTTTGTTGAAAAGGGTGAATTGACAGGAATTAACGCTGAGCTTTGATCGGATCGGATCGGATCGGATTTTTACAAAGTTCCTGGGGTGTTGTTGCCAAGTTGAGATTGAAACAAGAACACTTTACCAAAACACCAAGACCATCAACATCACCATCAACCACTTTATCAAGATGTCAATTCCATCATCATCCTCATCCTCATCAAACAATCATATCACCAATCATCACATCGATCAAGCTACAACTACTCAAACAACCATCACACCCGCTTCGTTATCTGAAATCATTCCATCTGACATTCCAACTGGTCATGTCGCCTTTCATCTCGGTCCTACCACTCAAACAAAAGTCGTCACTACTACTACGATCACCACTCTTAACTTTCCTCCTGTTCTTCTCCCTAGACCAATGACTCCTCCAATCTTACCCGAATCTGAAGCTCATAGTCATAGAGGATGGTCTGGTCGAGCAAGATGGCCAATCAATCAACATCCAAATTCAAATTTCAATCATGACCTCCGACTCGATCCAAAGCTATATCCTCTAACAAAAGCTCAAATGCCATCAGATTGGTCAGGTCCTGGTTTACCTGTTCCACTTCGCGATGGCTCTTTTGCTAGATTCGATGCTGGACAACCTTTCCGATCCGATTCTAGCTCCATCAAAGGCAAAGGGATGGAATTTCTCACCACTGACCCATCGCCTCCTTCGCTTGATCCTCGAAGACCTACATCAGAATTCTCATCGCGTAAACGCGTCTCTCTCTCTCATCCTGCTCGACGTTCGAAAATTGTTCCATCCCCATCGATAACACTACCACCTAGGAAAAAAGTCAGATTACATACATCTCAAGATGATGATCACCCGATGGCAACTTCAGTCCCTGAGAATTCATCCATCTTTTGCTCTGATATCGGTCAAAGCAAGTCTCAAAGCTCTACACATCCCATCTCTGGCCTACCCTCTCCTTTACCAACTGAATTAGATCAAACAGCCACTTCAGACGCGGCTCAAAATCATCCAGATCCATCTAGTCCATCCGATCAAAGCTTTCCTACTCATCCTTTACAAGGTACAAATGCTCAACCTGCACTTTCGACCATCTCTTCCTTACCAAATCTGATGTACGACTTTGGTCAATTGCCACCTCATCTTCAACAATATACACTCTTCAACCTTCTTCGTACTTCATCTGTACCAGTCCTCCAATTTGTTCAAAAACTGGTCGCTCCTGCATTAAAACGTGACTTTATCAATGACTTACCACCTGAACTTGCTGTTCTGGTACTGATCAAACTGGATGGACAATCTCTCTGTCGAGCTTCTCAAGTCAGTAAAACTTGGAATACGGTCATTGACAATAGTTCAGCTATTTGGAGATATAGACTGGTGGCTGAGAAACTTTGGGTTGGGGATGGAAGTGAGGCAACTGATGCGGAAGAATGTAGATTGATCGAACAAGGTGTACCACGCTCACAAGCTTCTCATTTTACCCGTCTTTGGACTGATGGCGCTTGGAGATCCCCAAAATTTAGTCGTCGTTGTCGTCAAGAGGATGGTGGCAGTGGTACAAGACCTATTGGTTTAGCTGGATTTGAAAGTAGTTTTCACTCGCACCCTCAACTCTCACCATCTGAACCCATGCATGTTGATGGACCTATACCAGCTTCACCTGCATCCGAGCCAAGAAGGCCTCCTTCACCCGGGGCTCATTCCGAATCTTCCTCTTGGGCCGCACACAATCAGCCTGTCACAAATCCCCCCGACTTGCTTGCTTCTCCATTGACGCCACCTGAAGTTCGGACCTCATCTAGAATCGGATTGATTCAGCGTGGAAGGCAGTCAAATAAGTACAAGTTATTATATCGTAAAAGGCATTTAACTCGATCTAATTGGAAAAAGAATGAACCACGAAGGATGAATTTCTCTGGACATGGAATCACTGTTGTTACTTGTCTTCAATTTGATTGGGATAAGGTCGTAGCCGCTTCCGATGATAATGTGATTCATTCTTACGACTTAAAGACCGGAAGTAGATTGATGACTTTCACTGGACATCATGGAGGAGTTTGGGCACTTCAGTATGTTGCCAATGTTCTGGTTACTGGAAGTACGGATCGAACAGTTCGAGTTTGGGATATGAATACCGGTCGAAACACTCATGTCTTTGCAGGTCATACCTCAACCGTCAGATGTTTACAAATCGTTGAACCTGTGAATATCAATCCAGATAATGAAGGACCACCGATTTGGGAACCAGCTTTTCCATTGATTGTCACCGGTTCTCGAGATTATACATTAAGGGTATGGAAATTACCATCAGAAGATGATGACGAATATTTACCCGGACCCTTACCTGGTTCACCATGTGCAGATGAGAATGATACGACTCAAATGACCAATCAAAACCCGTTTCATATGTTTTTCTTACAAGGTCATAAACATGCTGTTCGAGCACTCGCTGCAGCTGGTCGAACAGTTGTTTCAGGTTCATATGATTCAACTGTTAGAGTTTGGGATTTGATTACCGGTAAATGTCAACATGAGATGAAAGGACATACATCTAAAGTATATTCAGTAGTTTTAGATCGATTAAGAAACCGATGTGCATCTGGATCAATGGATAATACAGTCAGATTATGGGATCTTACAACAGGTACTACATTATATGTGATGGATGAACATACTTCTTTAGTCGGTTTATTAGGATTCTCTCATACGAAATTAGTCTCAGCAGCAGCAGATTCAACATTAAGGATCTGGAATCCAGAAAATGGAAAATCAGAATACGAATTAAAAGGACATTTAGGAGCGATCACATGTTTTAAACATGATGAACTTCGAGTGATTTCAGGATCAGATGGAACGTTAAAACTTTGGGATTCCAATGATGGTAGTTTTATACGAGATCTTTGTACAGGTTATCATTCGGTTTGGCAAACTAGTTTTGATGATCGGTTTTGTCTTGTGGCTGTACAGAGAGGTAATGAAAGTGAATATGAAGTTTTAGATTTCGGTAGAACTGATGGTAGAACTGATGAAGAGGATGACGAAAGATTGAAAGCTTTATGGTTAGGTGATTTAGGTTTCTTGGTTTTGAACCTTGAGTTTCCTTTTGTTTGTCGATGAGCTGCTGATTCTTTGCTTTTTGATTATTTGATTAGATCAACAAAGAGAAATGGAGAATATTCAGTTAGATGAAGATCATCGGTTCGTTGAAGTTCAATCTAGAGAAGCAGAGGGAGGAGGAGGAGCAGAAGAGATGATGATGGAACAAGAAGAAGATGTTGCGGAGAGATGGAGTAGTGAGAGCGGTAGAGTTGTAGAGAGTAGCTCAGGGGAATCGGTTTGGATGTAATGGTATGTTGAGGTTTTGATTCAAGATCTTTAACTGTTTCGTCGTATAAAGTGACTGATCATATCTTTTATGGGGTTTGATTTTGATCTGTAATGTTGAGCTTAGTTGAAAAGTATAAGAAACTCACTGAGAAATATTCTCAAGATTCACATGTTTAGATTTTCTTTTTTTTTAATTTGTTGTCTGTTTGTGTTTATGTTTTACTTGATAAACTCATTGCTTTTTTCGTATAACCAAAAACTTTATGGATATTCTTTTACTCCCATATTAAAGGTATCATCAAACAAATTATCATTGCTTTCTTTTTGGTTTTGTTTTGTAAGATCTCTTGTGTGTTGTTATTAAGTTTTTTTGTTGTTTTCTAATTTCAAAATCATGGGGTTTTTTGATGCTTTAATTGATTTTTAAAGGGATTAATTGTTTTTTTTGTTTTCTTGTGAAGTGGTTTTTTCTTTCATTATATAAGATGGTTAATTGTTATTTAATTCTTTTGTGCATTATTAATTTAGGTATCTATATACACTAGAAGTAGGCGCTTATCTGGGTCCAATTAGACTTGGGTTGTCAGATGAGGGGAACAAAGAAGTTGGTGATGATGAAGGAGATCAATGTAAATTTTCCCTGCTGTCCCTTTGGGTACCATCCGCCATGAATATGTTGGAGGAGTCACAGCCTCACCGGTTTGAGCTTGAGGAAGAAAAGGGAAGAAATGATATGCAAAACTGGGTTTCAGATACTCAACATACAGCATTATTCACAACAACATTAATTTTGGTCAACCGGTTTCCAAATTAGTCAAGTTTTTTGAAAACACCAAACAGTCAACAAACGAAACCCCAATGAGATTGATAATTTAATCGATCGGAATCAACTTCAACATGCGCTAGAATGGACTATCAACATACTTTTCCCGAAAATGATAATGAGATCGAATCAGCAACTAATTATCAACAGACGATAGAAGAATGGGTGACGGATCTTGCTTCTGAAGGAAGAGAAGATTTGTCATTGGAAATCTCAGCTTTAGCTGCAATCTTTGGTGACCAATCCATTAAGATTTCTTACAAAGAAGATACTAATCTCAACCGAGAGACTGATAGAAATCAAAATCAGAAGTCAGAAGAGTCGATAAGAATATTGGTTTTGAATTCATTTAGTTCAGCAGATCGTTCAACATCTTTAAATGAAGAAATTCGATTTTCAACCAGAGTGATCATACCAAAAGATTATCCAGAAAGATCACCACCTCAATTTCAATTAATTTCAAAGTACATTGGACCATATCTAATCCTACCAGAATTATTTAATCAAATTTCTAAATTATATCAAGATGAAGATGATGATTGGACATCATCTCAATCTATACTATTTGATGCACTTGAATCAATTAAAGAAATCATCATGAATTATTATCATCAAAAATCTAAAGGGTTACAAGAATCAAAAGTAAATCGAGAAGAAATGATATGTAAAAAACATGATGAAGATCATCAGATTAATGAAGTTCTTAATAAAAGAAATTTACCGATTTCGATCGATGATCAATCAACTGAAGTTTTCGAAATCTTTGTTAGTGAACCTATTATGGATCGTAAGAGTATTTTTGTAGGACATTCTACTTTTTTGAAAGATCCAAGACAGGTATGTGTTTCTTGATTTGTTTTTTCAATATTTGAAAAGGAATTCATGAGTTAACGTTTGGGTTTCTTTGGATTAGGTAAAGGCCATTATGAATCAAATCCTTTCAGATAAAAAAGTAGCACGTGCAACGTTAGTCATACTTTGAAAACCCATTCATCAATCAAATTGAAGATGATTTCTAATCTATTGACTTGATTGTTTGCTTTAGTCATAATATGTATGCTTGGAAATGTGAAATAAATGGTCATCTTCATCAAGGTGAACGATTTCTTTTCGGGTCTTTTACGATTTGATCCATTATTCACTAGTTTGAATCTTTTTCTTTCTTTAGATAACGATGATGATGGTGAATCAGCAGCAGGATCAAGAATGCAACATCTTTTGAACATCATGGTATGTATGTGTTTTTTTCTTTTTCTCATGAATGGTTTAGGTTTATGTTTGTAATCAATCATCAAGTTTTTCTGACGAGTTTTTATTTTGGTTTCTTAGGATGTTCAGAATGTGTTAGTTTGTGTGAGTCGTTGGTTTGGAGGAATTCATTTAGGTTCAGATCGATTTAAAGTAAGTTATAATTTCATTTCAGAATATCTAACTTTTTGTCTTTATTCAATCAAGTTTGATGGGTTTTTTGATCATTTTTTTCGTTTAGCATATCAATCAAGCTACTAGAGACGCTTTAATTGTTGGAAACTTTATTAAGTCTTCTACTTTATCGAATGGTGAATCGAAATCAAGATCAAATCATCATCATGATAAGAAAAAACGTTAAAAGATAAAGTCGGTTAGAAAGTTTTAAAATCAAATGTACACAGATTGGTAGAGATTGTGGGATGATTTGCTTGAGTTTGGTAAGGAAACTGTCTCTTGAGTGTTTGCTGTATATGTACTTTCATCATCTCAAAGACATGCATATATCTAGGTAAAACACGCACGTTTCATTGATTTGGATTTGTAAGGTTTTGAGTGATTCGAAGTGATTCGAAGTCTACCCCTATGTATGTATACTCTCGTGTATTTTGAATTGAGGCATACATTAGCGTAGCATTTTCTTTGACTGAGTCACTGGTTGATTTTGAATTACACACTGAAGATGTTCAAGAATTGAAGTTTTCTATACAAGACACTTGGTGAAACTTTAAATCGATTTCATTTCTTAAAATTCTTTTTGTGATTCATGAGTCTTGAAAAAAAGATGTTAAGATCCACTGATAGAATTGAACTGTAAAAGTTGAAAATCAATGGTAAAAGTACATACATCAAGAAAAAAGGACAAATTAAATTAGAGAAACCTATTTATGGAAGTTTTGAAGAGTTGAAGAAAATAATCATTTGTGCTAGAAAAGATACAAAGATTGATGATTTCTTTTAGGTAACTTGAATGAAGATAATCAAGTTTGTAATTCCAACATCGCCTATCTTTGGTCTCATGGAGCTAAAGGTAAGCATAGAAGAAAGGATTGCTAAGTTTTCAAAAGGATTATGTAGTTGATGTGATTTTGATTTTTGATTGAACTGAGATATATGCTTAAAGGTTCTGAGGGTTTGTTGGATATATACATTGGTACTGCATCTGTTTTTTGGAGGGTTGATTTATTTTCGAATTAGATGATGATGAAAATTGAACAAAAGGTTTTCAAAGTGAATCTTATTCACCTTGTATGGGTTGGAACTTCGAAGGTAAACTTAAGGGAAGGAACGAGTTTAAAGCGTTGAAGGCTTTAGAAAGTTCTGATACAAAGATGAAGTAGGAATCAGATTTTGATGAAGAACTGTTTTGATCTCAAGGGAAGTTTGATTATATATATACCCATCTTCCACATTCGAAGGTACCTTTGATTCGGTTTTCTACACTTATTTGAGTTCCATCAACTATGTAAAAAGAATGTGGGTTCCTTGTCCCATTGACACCTTCCGGCGCCGAATACTGTTAAGTAGAAATGTCACGGTGGCGAGGGAGGACTTAGTTAAGTTTGTGTCACGGTAGGCGTTGAGGTTTCGTACATATGGGCTCTGTTGCGCTTGCATTGAGCCTGAGAGCTTGAAGGTTGGGCCTGTCGCACCTCTGGAGTAGGCAAAAGCCGAAAAATGAAAACAAACTAATTTCTACATCTTCGTTCCCGCTGCTTCAATTGCGATAAATCGATCATCTCAAATTGTAGATCAGCTGTAGTTAATCAACCAGATGATCTCTCATTGGGTTCATTGAAAGTTCATGTAATCAAAACTCATAGGTAGCTTGTGGAATTATAGGGTTTTTCACTACTAAAAATCACATGTTGAGGACATTGCATTTTCCACAAGTGAGTTCACGCATGCAATATGGCTAGCTAATTGGGGAATTATTGCGAGACAAAGTGTTACTTGTGAAAGAGTAGAAACGGGTAGGTTTCAAATTCCAACAGAGGAAAGAATGAAGTTTGAAATCAACAAAAAGAGACGAGTAAAGCCAAAGCGCTTTGAAGAAATTGAAACACCTAAATGAGGAAGGCAGCATTTTTACCGAGAAACAGATATAGATTATTTATGAACAGTGAGCTTGGCGGATTGAACCTGGCCGAGCTTCGGGTGCTTGGTCTTGAAGGTGATCACAGTTTCAAGCCGAATCGGAGTTCCAAAAGGATTCACCTTGAGACCTAACACCGCTCCTATCTTAACTTTGAAGAAATTGGGGGTTGATAGATAGACAGGAGCTAGGTTTTGAAGGAATATAATGCATAGATCAGATCAAGTTGATTACAAATCGAACGCGATGAGAGTTTAAGGAGATATCACTAACTATCTATACTTGCGAGACTGATGGGAGCAAATGATTTATAGGCGTAGAGAATTCCAGCAAAATCTGATGAAACAGGTGAAGGGGATTGAGATATTGGTCAAATCTTTCTTTCGAGCATCACGGAAATTTAACCACACACCGTCTCTGTTTGAAACTGTCTTGCTTGTACCGAATATCTGATTATCGACGGTCACTGTCGCACCAGCACCCATCATGTCATATATACTCTTATACTGTCCCGCTTGAAGGTAACTTGCGAGGACGCCTGTGAATTTGTGGATTATATCTCGGTCTTGTTCTGTCAAAATAAAAGGGATTTCATCAATCCCGTCAGTTTAATGAGGACATAATAAAAGCATGGAGGTTCAAAAACAATAATTACGTGTTTGGGTAAACACCGGGGCCAGAATTCCGAAGAGACAGAGAAGGATAGAAAGGAGGTGAAGATTCTGCATGATGAGGTAAGAGAAGAAGTTCTGGGATGAGATGAGGGAGGTATATAAAGATTGTACAGTATAGAGATTGAGAATCGGTTCCGATTGTAATTTATGTTCGCTTCAAGAAAAGTTTTAAAAGTTTTGTTGGAAGGGCTTGAGGTTGCTTGATCCTCCATGAACACACCTGGTTTTATACCCTCAGGATTATATGAGATCTTGATTTTACATATATGCAAACCTATGCAAACCCCGAATTTTGTTCCAATATCAACGGAATCAACGGTATGTAATTATATGGAAAGATTAAATCTTCAAATTCGATGCATTTTTGACATTTGAACTTCACCACGTCATCGAGAGAACATCAGACAAGCAAAAGCAGGCAAAAACTCAAAAACCCTAAACTTATCCAACAAAGCGTGCGAGAAGCAGCGAAGGACTTGGATAGGTTTTACTCAAACAAATAATAATTAAGTACTACGTATGCACCCCAGGGGGTCAATTTCCTCGGCCTCAGTAGGTTCTGGCAACTTGTCCAAGAATTTTGATGGGATCACCCAGGTCCCACAGGTCGCGGTGCAGAAATTTACATATATGTGACAGATGTCCTGAAAGATCTGTCACAAATATGTAAGTTTGTTTGCAATGGCTTCTCGGACCGTGAGTTTCCGAAAGTCATTTTTGGAGTCCGACGGATTTAATCCAATTATGTAATGGGGGAAATTGCTGGAAATCGTCGCAGTGACGTTTTGGTCTTCCAAAAATGATGACATCGAAAATCTTGGTGCGACGTGATCCGAAGGGTTCCTTCATAGGCCGCGAAGCGGGCGACGGTCAACTTCTTCTTGAATCGCTATTTGTCAAAGGGCCATCGCGGATGGGATCTGTCGCTCACGCACATACGGTCTTGACGATTCATGGGCCTCGCCAGGCGCTGTCGTCGTGGAAGGCGCGTAAACCGAAGCCTCGTCTATTCAAGATTTCATCCGAGTGGAGGAGCTTGCCCTGCGATCGAAGGGTCTGAAGGAGGCCTGGAAATTGAATTTCATCGGGATGCAGGCATATGAGTCATGTGAAAGAATCGTGGCTATAAAGAAGGTGCAGTTTGAGTCTTGGACAGGAGTACAGGTGTGTGGTGTGCGCAAAGTTTCCAAATTAAATGTGACATCCAAAAACATCTTGGAGATGTCCCAGAAGTTTCTGGATGTCACTTCTGGGCACTTCTGGGACCCGAAACTCAGCCTGAGCCGCGACCCGAAAAGCTCGGGTAATGGCCTACCCGCACCCCAAACCAATATCCAATGAGCCCCCCCGCGCCCCAAGCCCGACCCTGACCCGGTCAAAACCCGGCTCACAGAAGCCCCCCAACCCCTATCCCAAAGGCCTAAAACCCGCGGGTAGCCGGGGATCCCCATGGATAACATTGGGGGTTTGAGGACTATGCCGCCCCCGCCCCCAAACCCTACGGGGCCCCCGACGTATTGGGGTGCCAAAAAGCCTGACTGAACCCGGACCCCAAGGGTTTGGGGCTTGGGGAACCCTTGGGGCGTCAGTTTTGGGGCTCAGGCTGACCTGAAACATGAGTTTTGAATACCCCTATCCTTATCTGTGTGTTAAGTGTTATTCACAGCAGATGGGAATAAGCAATGATTGTGTTACTTAGCCTTTGACCTGTCAATTCACATCACCACATTATTGATGGCTGAAATGCAACTCACACCACCAGAATCAACAGGTTCAAAACCTTCTTGAACAAATTTGTGGTGATTGCGTCCTTTGCCACTTGTTTGCAACACTGTGTAAGTTTTCTGGTAGCACATCAACATGCACACACCAAAAACAATTCATAGAGGGATGATGGATGCTTTGAAGAGGTCTTTGCATTCAAAGACCCATTCCCTTTGTCCAGGTGATCAGAAAGCAAGGTCAACAAAGGGGTGCTGAGATTGTCACTGAAATTCAACAAAAATACAGAGACCTTTCTTCATTTGTTTTTTCAAATCTCTTTGTGTGTGCACATTGACGTGCTACCGGGAATTGTACACAGTGCAATGTAATTGCTGAATATTTACCCTTGCCACACTAATGATCACACTGAATTCTCATTAAGATACCCAAGAAAGGCTCTCCTCATAGATCTTCCCCAACATCAGTGACATTTCCTCTTTGATATTTATTTGTTCTTTTCATCTCTCAGCTCCAAACAAGCTCAATCCAGGTGAGAAAATTTCCCATTTGGCAAGCTCTCATTCAATTCTGATTATAGCCTAGTTTGTTCTAGATTGCTTCTGAGGTATTTTGACCCAATCGGTTCTATTCAATTTGTATAAAACTTCTAGATCAATCACTTTCTTCTTTTTTGCATGGATCCTTTGACACTTTGATGGTTTCTGTACTTCTTAAGCAAATTTCTTCTTGATCTCTGTTCATCTCTGACTCAATCTATCTGGCTTGCAGCCCGCCAATAACTTTGATCATTTATCTGACCAATGATTCTTTGTTTTGCTCTCTCTCTCTTTATCATCTATATCAATTTTTGAAAATTCTACTATGCAATTGGTGTTAAACATATAAGGTAAGCTCCTTATTCATTGTGGATTGCTTCTGAATTGATTTGGACTAATTCTCACCCTTGATACTTGAACTGGTGGTGTACGTTTTTTTTCAATTTGTTTGCACTTGAGAAAATCAATTGTCCACCTGTTTTTCTGGTCAGACAAGCACTTCTATTGACACAGAAAGTGATGACTTATTTTGCAAAAGTGGTCAAATCATTTTGTTGGAAAACAGGTTTCATCTTACAAAGACATGATTCATTCTTGATTTCTTTGAGAGGACCCTGGAGGCACGACTTGGTCCTAAAGCCCAGGGGGACTTAGTGGAGCTAGGGGTAGCCCTGAGTGATTTGGGTCAGCGGCCTGCGCCTGATATAATTGTATTATTCTGGCACAAACTTTTTTTCCACAGACGAATCACTCCCACCCTGAAGCTCAAATTGATGACTGATCAATTTTCTTAGTCCCTAGAATTTCTTTTTAAATGCCCGACCCACCCACCCCAAACAAAACACATGAAACATGGTAACTCTTGAGTTTGAGTGAGGAATGAATTCTCCCCACCGACCCAGCGGCGGTCAGCTAATCACAACAGGTGTTGGTTCTTGTGAACCAACCTCACCAGGGATTTGTTTCAGACAAACCAAATCCCTTGGTTCTGAGAAACCAGAGTTTGGTTTTGACAATGTGGTAATCAATCTATGAGACCAATCAAAAAAATCAAATTTTGAATTACATCAATTATATTACATATATTTTATCTTTACATACTCAATTTATATGAACAAACTTAATAAGATAATTATAAACTATTAACAAACAGATTACAAAAAGAAAGAAAGAAAAAACATAAGAAAAACTCGAAAATATAGGTATACAGGTTGAGAAATGGGTTTTCAGGTAGTATTATTAGGTTTATGGGTTTAGTAGGGTTAGAATACGAAAGAGGAGCATTGTTTTAGTCAGCAAAAACTTTAATCTTGATGGTTGATAAGAGAAAATAGAAGTTATTAAGGAAATGGGAAAAAGTCGAAATTGGTAAGCAAGGGCTTACAGGTAGTTTTACATATGTAACAGTGGTATCAGTAATATATAAGGTTGCCAAGGGTGTTTTTAGGGATTTCCACGGTTGGATATTACTGTTTAATGTTACAGAAGGAAAGAAAGGCTTAGTAAAAGGTGTGAAAAGTGAAGAAAATAGGTGAAAATAGTCGAAAATGAAGGTTTTCAGCTGATTACATGTGTCAAATGACGTCAGAACATGATGAGTAATAGTTCATTCGACGCGGAATCATCAAATTCATAATGTACAATCTTTAAATCATTAGTTACAGAGGTGTATGACAAAAGTTATAAGGAATCAAAGGATTTGATTACACATCAACAAAATCACAAATCATCAATAACAAGCAATTACATCATTGAAATGCTGAATCATCATAAGATCCAATCAATATTCATTCTAAAACATTCAAAACACAGCATATACACAGCATATACACAGCATTTGATCATAAGAATAGAGATTGGTCATGTTTTACTGGTCAAATTAGTAATAAATCTTATCAGATGACGAATAGAAGACCACATTACATCATAGTAATGATCATAATGGGTTGATGAGGTACTGATGGCGAAATTTAGGAATGTAGAGAGTGGTTGAATCATTGGATCAAAGCTGTTTACCAGCATTTTAGTCATCTTTTGGTTTTTTAGATGGTA
This sequence comes from Melampsora larici-populina 98AG31, assembly GCF_000204055.1. NCBI lineage: Eukaryota > Fungi > Basidiomycota > Pucciniomycetes > Pucciniales > Melampsoraceae > Melampsora > Melampsora laricis-populina. The sequence goes on from NW_006768788.1 coordinate 302,774, forward strand.
AAGAGGATTTTTTAAGAGCTGTTTACCACTTTAACAATTTGTATTGATGTGTTTATAAGCTTGTGTACTTTGTGCGAAATTATGTTTCATTTCTTCTTCATCTCTTACATAGCATTAATCATTTTTATCATTATAAACTTATTAGAGCAGTACTAGGTCACTCAAATCAGCCCTTCATTAGAGGAGAAATTTGTTTTATGTGCTTTATATGACACTGTCATTCTGGGATAATATCAAAAAGATATTGAGCTTATTTTTCAACATTTTGACTTGACTGGAATAACACTTTAAATGTGTTGAGCTTATTTGTCTGGTGCTTTTTATCAAGATACTTTTCTCTTATTATCAAAGACCTGGTTATATTTCTCTGTTATCAGGAGACTTTAACAACAAAGTCCAGTTTGTTAAAGATTCTCAGAAAGAGCAGTCTCAGACACCTTCTTTAGATCTATTATATCTTCAGATTATCCTCTTTCAAAGCACTGTATAGCCCTTGTTGTGCTATAAGTACTACAACAAACCAAGGGTTGTGATAGTTTGGTTCTTGCAGAGCAAACTCGGAGGCTGGCTGTGCCACTGCCCCAAACGAGCTACCCTGACCTCGAGAGGTAAGAGTAGCTCTAACTGGGGGGAAATTCCCACAGCTCAGTTGAGCTCGTCCAATTTCATGTATACAATAACCTCAGGGTGCAAGTAAGCGCAACTCACTGAGGACTGGGTAAACAAATACATGTATGATATAAATTAGAGATTGAATATCAATCACTTTTTGCATTGTAAGTGATACAGTTTTAAACCAAACCAAACAAGATGAAACCAAGTGAAACATTACACACACACACAAAAGGATGGCTTCAATTGAAGCCACTTTTGGAAAAAGGTCATAGTAAATCATAAAAGATCTTTCAGATTTAGAAAGAAACATAACATCTTCTGTTTCAAAAAAAGATCAACTTTTCATAAACAAAATACCTATGAAGAAATCTGATCAAAAAAAAAGAAAAGCAATATCAATACCAAACAAAACAAAACAAAAACATGAATAAAAAAAGGGAATAAAACTTAAAGCAGCAAGAAAAAAACCAGCACCTTCAAGATGTATATTACTTTGTGGATTTTAAGTTTGAGTTTGATTTGAATTTCCTGAACTCTAATACCTTTGTTCAATTCAAAGACCATTTCATTCTTCTTCCTAGGTAATCTCTTTTTCTTGAGTTTCACATAAACATTAAAACTTTGAAACTTCATTATCAACTTTGAATACATCAGTATTTGAATCCAGACCTGAATTCGATTTAGAATCAGAATTTACATTCTCAAAGATAAATGTAAATCCTTGATAATTGATTTATAATTTTGATTTTGAGTTCTCAGTTTTTGGAGTTGAAATGCAAAAGAATTTGGATTTTACGGAATCCAGCCCCCCCTTTTGAGGGTTGACCACCCCCTTTTAGCCGGGGAAAAGAAAACTACAAGTGTATAATACAAATGTGGGATGAGAAGGGGGCGGTCTGGTACGGTCAAAATTCAGGTGAATTGAAACCAGTCATGATACACATAATTTGGTTTGCAGTGGTCTCAGATTGGTTGATGTGACACAGCAATAAAACAGCAGATGTAGCATCTTGATTCTGACTGTGGTTTGGGTTATCGAACCTGTGTAATCATTGAAATTGTTGATTATCTTTGTCCTCAACATTGGTAAAGGCTCAGACCAGTCATATGTTTCTGTGGCTGTGAGGGACACATACCTCCTTCAATGAGAAGATTTCTTCTAGTCAAAAACTCCTTTGCTATTTGAGACAAACATGATTCTTGTAAGCTACTTGCCATGGAAGTTGTGTTAACAAAGAGTGTCTTTGCCTTGAATCTGATTTCAAGGCATTTCTAGAAGGCAGATTGATCAAATTTATAGATGATTGGACGTTCAAATACACTTGCTATGGCATGTCCCAGTGAAGCACTCATTATGGTGGAGGTTTGTCAAGGTTGGTCTCTCACTTGGTTTTGCTCCCAAATCTTTGTTCCCTGTCTTATTTGGAGAATACAGCTCTAGACCTCCCCCTGCGTGGGATATGCAACATTTTGAATTGAAATACAGTGTGAAAGGGGGAGGTCAATCTTCACAAGGGGGGGCTGCTTTTAGTAAAATCCAAGAATTTAATTGAAGTTTTTGAACCAAATCATTTCTTTGACTATTGTTTAATTTCATTCAGTTAAAATTCTCATTTCTTTAATCTTGTATTTTGGAGCAAGTTTAATGTGTTCAAAATTGATTAGTCTTTCAAACATCAGTTTATTTGCTTTATTTCTCTTTCTCATTTTATGTTTTAATGTTTCATTTGATTTTGAATGGTTTTGGTTGTTTTCTTGTTGGGAATTTCAATTAATTGATCATGTAAATTTCTACATGATAATCTCACCTCATGTTCATTCATTTCATTTAATCTTCAAGGCCTCTTGTTAGTTTACCATATTGGCAATGAAACAAATGTAAATCTTGATTAAATTGATAATGAGGATCAGATTGGAAATTGAGATAGGCTTTAGTTTTGGTGTGCTATTCTCTCATGTTACTGGCAAGTCCCAATGTTTGTGCTTTGGTCCTTCTTCTTCTGCTTCTGAAGATGGTGGCTTTTCTTCTTAATCAGAACCAGATGAACCAGATCAACAAACTTGATGAAGTTACAAGTTGACTCTGTGGATCTTCAAAAACAGTATCATTGCTAATCCTACTTTTTCATCCACCCCTTCATCTTCACTGGAATTCATTCTTGGATCTTTTCTTGAATCTGCAGTTCATTTATATCTTATCACAATATTAGTTGATTTAGGTTATTCATTAGTTTTTTGTTGTATAACTCCTTCTAATCTATGTCCAGTTGTGTTTCCTAAATCATTGACTAAGGTTTTAAGAAAGGCTTGAGTTTGAATTTTGGTTGATAATTTATCAATTGGGGTATTTAAAGTGGATTTCAATTGAGAAATCTTGGATACCTCAGAATTAACATCAAGTGAAGGAGTATATATGGCAGAATTTGGGCTAATTTCTTTGGTTTGAATTTTGTTTTTTTGGATCTTGACTTGACTAAGATATCATCTATAGTTGCTACTGTCAAAGGCTTGTGAATTTCAGACGGGGCAAAGCCCCGTGACAACCTCACTTCACGGGGTGAATTTCAAAAGAACTCACTTTTGTATTTTTGGCGTTATCAAAGATCTATCATCTGCCTGCCCAATCCCTGCTAGAATCTGATATCGAAATTATGGCCGTCAATAAACGCTGTCAGGCTCAACGCCGCCGTTGGCATGGATCACCAGCTTCAAAGCCATCAAAACCTGCATCCAACAAAACTCCCAGTTTACCTTCAAAACCAAAGTCTTCTTCAGATATGACAATTGATCTAACAGCCAACAATAACCTTGAACTCGACTCTCAAAACAGCAGTCAATTGGATCTTAATTCTCTAGGCAAAGATGGATTAATTGATATAGAATCAGACTTTGATTCTGAGTCTCAAAACAAGAATCAATCTGGGCTCGACTCCCCAGCTCCTTCTATCATTGAAAGACATATCAACCATCCAGAGAACATCAACATATCCGCTGAACCAATATTTAAAACAAAACCCCAGCTAGCTCGAATCCACCAAAAATGGGAACAACTCAAGGTTGGCATTGACAAAGCTGAAGCGTACTATAATAGCCAATCAACTTCAAATTCACATTCCAATGAACAATATGCCACTCTGCTTGAACTGTGCGAGTACAATAATCTTCTCAAGGAACTTAATCTCAAAAGCCGAGGGTCTTGTAGCATAGAGGCCTCAAAGTCAGTATCAAAGGCATCTCTTCGTCGGAAAATTGGACCTGAGTCCGGAGTGGGAGGCGGAACTGGACATGCAGCTCGAATCCGGAAACAAGCAAGTTATCTGATGATTCATGGCCGCTTGATTGAACCACGAAATGGTCGTTCCACCAAGCATCCTTCAATACTCGATGATCCTGAGATTCTGCAGATGATCAAAGATTGGCTTCCCAATTACAAAGTTGGCAAGGTATGCACAGCACTTTGAACTTGAATGAAATCTTTTTAACAAGTCCTCCTCGATCCAATTACTTAGGTCACACCTCAACAGCTAGTTGACCATGTCAACACAGAAATCTTACCCAAGTTTGATAAATATCCAAATAATGTCGCTTTATCTACGGGCAACAAATGGATGCATAAACTCGGGTTACATGTCAAAGCTCAGTCTAAATGTATCTATTATGATGGTCACGAACGTGCGGACGTTGTTTTGAAGAGACAGGATTTTAACGAGCAACTCAATGAATTCAGCAAACGCGAAGTTGATTACACCGGAAACAAGCTAGATCAGATTGTGCACCCAAAACTTGACGGCTCAACCCGAGAGATTGTTCGGATTTATCAGGACGAGTGCACTATTCACACAGGCAAGGAACCAAAATACGCTTGGTTGTCAGAGAAGGACTGCGCGATCAAGCGCAAAAGTGAAGGAAAACTGATGCATCTTTCAGACTTTGTTGAAAATAAGCACGGCCGGCTTGTGATACCTCCAGATGTTGACTGTACACTTCCATTCAAGGATGCTGCAGTTGTAATTTACCCTGGAAGCCAAGGCGATGCATGGTGGGACTGTAATCAGCTGATTATCCAGGTCAAAACTCGAGCGATTCCCATTTTTGAGTTCCTCAACCCGAGATGTCAAGCTCTCTTCATATTTGACTGTTCCTCGGCTCACGAATCTTTTTCTCGCAATGCTCTTCGGGTTGAAAAGATGAACTTAGGATCTGGTGGTGTAAAACCTTCTCTTCGAGATACTATCATCCCCTCTGATGATCCGAACATACCTGCCAACCGGTGAGGTCAAATTCAGACAATGAACTTTCCTTCCGATTATACTGGCGTCAAGAAAATCAAAGGTCAGCCCGACTTCAAATTAGCAGACCAACCAAAAGGAGTCCAGCAAATTCTAGCCGAACGAGGACTGTGGAGCTATCACAACGAACAACGCGCATCAAGAGGTCTCAAAGCCATGGGATTGAAGTGCGAAAATTGCAGACAAACTGGTAGGGCTAAAGACAAGATTCGTCGAGCTGAAAGAATCATTCAAGACGCTGCAGAAAATCTCAATTCAGACACCACCTTGGGACTCAATGCGGCATCACCATCTGAAGACAACTCGCACGACTGCTGTGCGTTCAAGGTTCTATCCAACCAATCTGACTTCAAAAACGAAAAGCCAGTACTTCAGAAGATCATTGAAGAAGCAGGCCATTTGTGCATGTTTTTACCCAAGTTTCACTGTGAATGGAACCCGATCGAGCTCCTTTGGTGCTTTATCAAACCACGTAAGTTATTTTTTACTCCTCCATAAAATCACTCTAATTCATTGAATGCTCATCTTGATATCAATTTTGCTCTAGGATATCGTAAATTGAGTCACACTGCCGAGACAATTTCCGAAGCTAAAACTTTGTGGCAAACTGTCAGGACCAGCTGTCCGCTGATCACTATACGCAAGTTTTTCAAGAAGGTGGACAAAATAAGAGCTGACCTCATGTAAGCCGTTGCTTTTTGGTTCGATCTGACATGATTTCCCCTAAATTTACCATAATATGTCATAGGGAAAAAACAACGGGCCCTGATCCAAATGCGCAGGTCTACGCTTCTCACCGACAAGTCCCTTCGACAGCTGTATCAGAACTTTTGTGATTGGTTCCGATCGTTTTACTAGTTTATTGTTTTATTTGTTTTGTCTTTTTCATCGTTCATCTCCACATCATAAACATCAATTTCCTTTTGCTTCAATTTGTCATTTAACTACAGAACTATGTACTTCATGAGCAATGAAATTGGTTCTTCCAATTCAACATCCGATATCCATTCTTAGATACACTACAAGTTGACTTGCAAGCGAGACCAGTAGGTTTTTGTAAAAAAAAAAAAAAAACTAAACACCTCCGATTCCAGAAAAAAGTTATACATGGATAGAAATAGGTCTTAACATCCGATATCCATTCTTAGATACATGACAAGTTGACTCGCAAGCAAGAACGGTAGGTTTTTGTAAAAAAAAAAACAAAAAAACAAAACACCTCCAATCTTGGAAAAAAGCTATACATGGATAGCGATAGGTCTCATCATCTGATATCTGTTCTTGCATTCGCTAAAAGTTGACTCACGAGTGAGAACATTGGATTTCTAAGAAAAAAAAGCAAAAAAAAAAAACGTGGTCGGATGGTGAAAAAAAGGTATGCATGGAACCGCAGTGGGCTGAGGATTCTGAAACTGTGCTCTGATGCTGAGATTGTCAAGATTTGAGTGAGAACATTGAATTTGAAAACTGACGGTGCTCGTTTGAAATTCACAAGCCTTTGACAGTAGCAACTATACTCAGATATCATCTGGGTAAGTTGGTGAGTTGAATTGTGATATCCAAATGATTGAGTAGGTCATGTTGCAGCATTGGTAAAATGGCAACACATTGAAGCATGTGGCTGGTCACATAGTGGTGACAGTGTGGTGAGCGCGCAAACATGGTGCATGGATGGTGGGGTGCAAGATAGAAGACTGAAGGTGTCAGGCTGAACATGTTTTGCCGCACTGATGAAAAATGAGGTCATGTTGGAGCATTGATGAGATGGAAAGGTACCTTGGGCCAAAGGTGGTCAAAGGACATCAATGGTGATCAGGCGGTGTGGTAAGCAAACAAAGATGTTTGTGGGAAAGCAATGGGTGATGGGCGCGGCACAGAGAACATACTGCATGAATTGGCACAACAGGGTGTAGTGGGGCACCGGGACAAATTTAATTAAGCACACTGGGAAGGGGGATTGGGAGACCATTGCCTCAGTTTGTGATTTCATGATATATACAAATATATTTCTGTAAAAGGCTAGAGCAGACTGTAGCATGGATATGAGCAAAAACTGGAATAAACTTGTATTTGTTATGCTGTGCTGGCAGCACCACAAAACTATTCTGTGGCCCAAGTCACACACCAACCCAAGCCGGTTAGAGTCAGTGAGTCCAACCGGCTCAGGTCAGTGTGGGACTTATATAGGTTCATTTGTGGCCAATCTTTAATCACCTGGTCTTGTTACATACATCTTCTTTCCTTACCTGAAGTCCCTGATTCAACTACCTCTCAATCACCTCTCAATTGCAAAGCAGACTGCTGTTCACACAACATAAATCAATGTTGAGCTATGTGTTGTTCCTTCAGGCATTTCACCAAGGATACAGCCTGCAAAGTAAGTTGTCAGTTCGAGTCTAATAAAAGAGTCTTATTTGCTCAAAACTGATATAGTAACTTACTTGCTGCTAGTAAAAGTGGTGGTGTTGGCTTTGTTTCAATACAATGGGTTCCTAGTATTGAGATAAATTTGAGCCTAAATTAAATCTAACATCTTTGGGTGTTAGTATTTAAGAAAATTATGTACTTACTGAATTCTTGTGAAAGGATTCAATAGTCTTCTACAGATGGGTATTACTAGAATACACCTATCTCAGGGCAAGTCTAATTCTACTCTAATTTGATGAAGATGATCTTTATCAAATGCAGAGATATTGGAATATGTTGGACAGTTCATATCTAAGTAAATGTTAAAGGGTAGTAGGGTAATTATCCTTCAGTGATTGTTGTTAATTTCTTTCGAGTCTTTAGATGAGAAGTTAAAAAGTAAAACGGAAAAGCGTAAAAACCATGCTAGTAACTAATGGAGTAGATATCACTATTGGGAGATAGATGAGGTCTAGTCAAGAAGTAATCTGCTGGTTTTGTGGGTTTTTGGTTATAGAGTTTCAAGTTCTAAATCTGAAGTGGGGTTTTTGTTATGGTTGTAAAAGATGATTCTTTGCTTTTTGGATGGGAAAGATGATGGTATTTATACTTGTATTTGTTCAACAAGTACCATCGAAATCTAGTAGAAAGTTAGCCCAGGATATTAGTTGGGTGTTAATTGCCTAGTCAGGGTTGGAATGTAACCCTGACTAGGTTTTTGTTTTATCTGTATCATTTCGCCTAGGCAGGGTCAACACAGTCAGCCACTTTACTACATACCTGGTCTTGATCCTTTCTTGAAGGTGGCTGGTGTAGTATTGTGTTTCATTTCATTAGATCTTGGTCAGGGTCTAGACTTTGTTCATTGATTAATTTCTAGAAGGATTCTAGGGTCTTCAAGTTTCACTCTTGATACATGAGTGTGAGATGTAGCTTTTCTTATTTCATATTATCTTCTATGCGAGATGATTCTCGAAATAAGGGTTTTTTTTGTTAGTTTATTATTGTATAGGTACTTAAGTTTTCCTAGGGAGTTTGTCGTTTATCTCTCTAGGCTGACATAAGTTGTGATGAAAGTCTGAACAAAATCCATCAAGTGCTTGCAGTCAGGCATTTGGAATTATCTGGATAGCAATGCAAATTGGAAATACAGTAATATAGTTCATACAATGCTTGGTTCAGACAACACCCAGACCCCACCACGGAAAACTGGGGCAGCGCTGCGGCAGCGCGGGGGTCCCGCCGCGCCCTCAGTCTACTGAAGTGGCACTGGTATAAAAGCGCACCGGGGCCCGGTTTTTACTGGGGTCTGACCCGTTGCTGCCCCATTGACAGGACCCCAGGGGGAACCCAGGGGCCCAGTTTGGCTCATACTGTAGGTCACGCTCATACATCAAAGAAGAGGTTCAGATCAATTTAAGAACAAAAGTCACAGAGAAATGCAGAAATATATAACTAATTTATCAAAGACTGTACTTAACAGATAGATCAAAGAACATGCTTGATGGATCAATTCAAGAATGAAAACAAAGGATTGATTGAAGATGTGACTGGAAATTGATGAAAATCAATGAAGATGAAGGGCACCAAAAAAAAGAGAATTTGTAAAAGGTTTAAGTTGAAATCAGTGGTTCAACAAATTTGTATTGAGTACCTAGGTGTCATTTGTTCTGATCAATTTTGAGATTTGTTCAAACTACAATTGTTTGAATCATTGATCAATCAATTTTGGTCAACTTTTAAGTGAATGCAAAACCAAATATTGATTCCAAAGGACTATCTCAGAGTTGAATCCTTGGTAATAGAACAGAACAAGGCCTATAGCAATCCCAATCCTATTACCCCTTTGATCAAATCCCTTTTCCACTTCACTCTCTCCTCTGTCCTCCGCAAATTCAGGTTCTGTCTTGAATTTTCTTTTCTCAACTTCTTTCTCAAATATATTCTTTGCTATGAATCCTTCTGCTTCTTCCGTTGAAAGCGAGCTTGGATTTTTTTTGGCGGTAATTTGATTTTTTCGGATTTACAGAATAAAACCCCAGTCTGCGGCGCGCTGCGGTCCCCTTGAGACTTTTTCTCACTGCGGCAGCGCTGCAGTGAGGTCCCCTTGAAACTGGGATTGATTGCACCGCTACCTCTGTGAACCCAAGATCCGCCGCGCTGCGGCGGGGTTTGGGTGTTGGTTCAGACAATGCCTGAACCACTCTGCAGCAAATCTTGGAAGAAGAGCAGTAGTGGAGTGGTACGTAGATCTGCTATAACCTCCTCAATATGTAGCCGAAAGTAGGCAGCACAATCCTGGATCCAATTTTCTCATAGTGGTATAACTGCAGCGCAACCCATCAGGGCTTGAGTTTTTCCGCTATATAGCAGGAAAATACAAGGGTTGCAGCCTCAATTTGTGCCAAAAACCTCTTTCCAGATCCTCCAAAAGCTCCTCCCCATCATATAAACTAGATCTCAGACTACTGACACCTAGTCTTTTGTCTCTAAACTTCAAGTGTCAGCACTGAGTACATATGTGTGTACCTAGAGACTAACTTGTAATATATAAAAAACACATAACATGCCTAATTACATGTAAATACAGCCTAGAATATATTTGTGAAATGTGAATTTGATCAAACATATAAAAACACTAGCCAATTGGGCGGCGGGCGCCGCCTTGGTGGTTCCTCCCTGTGCCTTTCAAGTATTTGCAACATGACTCCTTGAGTCATGAGGGACTTCCCTCTAAAAACAGAATCCTGGTTAAGAAGTGAATTATTCCGGCTCAAAGATTGATAGATTGGTTGCTTTGTTTTGCCTCCTTGTATACACTCCTCAAAGTAAAACAAAACAGGAAAAGCAAGAAATTGTTACAAGCACTTGAGCTTTGAGTTCCTCAATTTTTCTTTTAGGTGATCCATAAGTGGTCCTCTTCATCAGTTTCTGAGTGGTGGACCTGCTCATAGCCTGTTCACCCAGAAACAGGTTGCAAAGTCCAACTACGGAGCATTCAAAAGTAGGCCCTTGCCGCGTCCCCAAAGTTGAACCCCCGTGGGACGGGGAACAGGGAAAGCCGGGGATTCCCTGAATCAATCTTGGAGAATCAAAGTCAGATGAGTCAGTCTTCAAACGACTTGTTGTTCTGTCCACAGGTGGATAATGAAAGAGTTGTACCTGTATTGGAATCTCATTCAATCAATCTTAGAAAAAAATTTAAAGGAACATCAACTTTCAAGAAAATCATAATGAACCTGATCCATTATTAGAAGATACATTGAATCAAAGTATGTTTGGAATTCCTGATCCATTAACTAACGAAAATTTCTCAAAAGTTTTCAATCAAATTATTAAAAGTTTTAAATCATCATTCATCTAATAGGAAAACTTCATTTCAAGAAATCTCATATAGAAACATCTTTGAAGTTGAAGTTGAAAACAGATCGTGTCTTGGAGGTAGAAATGGTGGTGGTAGTTCTTGAATAATATGTGATTCTAATGATCCCTTCCACTCGATCTTGATTGGAATAAACTGACATTGATGATTGGTGATTGGTGAAGGTCTTTTGTTGTGCAGTTGTTTGTTCTTGTTTGGTGAATTTGCGCTATTCCCTGAAAATACCAAAATAATCCCCAATCCCAAAATTTGGGGACTGGAAGTAACCGGGGCAAGGGTCTATTCAAAAGTGCAAGTTCCTATAGAGGCATGGGGAGCTTGAAGTTTGAGCATATATGTAATGGGTTCTTCAAAATTGTATTCTGTTTTAAACAAAGCTGGTTTTTTGTTGTTATAACTAATGTAGAGATGTTGGAGCAAATATATCCCACCAACACTAATACACTTTGATGAAAAAAGTGTACAACACATCCAAGCGCACCACAGGAGCTATATTCCACACCAAAGCACACTACAATGGGTCTCTTGGTGCCTGATACATTTCCTGATGGTAACTTGTAGTCCATGAGGTTTTGGGGCCATTTTTTGCAGGTTTGAATTCAACACAACCCCACAATGGGCCCCTGGCGTGAGTATATCACACTGCTGCAATCAGGATAGAGAAAAAACACTCCAGAATAAAACTTTGATGGAATGGAAATGAGCTACAAATCCAAGTCAACAGTTTGTAGTGTCTTTCAATTCTTCAAACCTCAGGAGCCCAGTGGCCAGCCAGACAAACTCACATCCTACCCACAGGGATCACAGTTATGAAAGCAAATCCATCCTCCAAAGGTGAAAGGTACAGGGTCCTTCTGTTGAGCACTTGTTTATCTTTGACTTGCCATGGTTCACACCTGAAAAACCCAACCATATAGTACCTACCTCTCCTTGGAATTGATCAATATCTGAAACCAAATGGATGATGAAGATATCAAAAAATTACAATAGCTCAACATGTTGATGAGAGATGCAATGTGTTTGACTCGCCTGAGACAAAATATACTTCATCTTTCAAGTTCAATGATAGTTTTTATGGTTCAAATCAAGTCAGCACAATGACTGTGCTCTCCAGATTCATTTTGATTTTATACAATTCCAAATTAAATTTGAGATGCTCTAAACCAAAGTAAAGAATCAAACATCAGAGCAGGTCTCATCAGCAATTTTGATGGCTTAAATTAACTTTGAGTTGGGCCCTCATTTGGAATTACATTAAAGAATTCAGGTGAATGGCACATCAAAGCATGTAGTTGGATGCCTTTGTTTTGATGAGTTGGAGCTTGAAAATTCAGAACAACAAATACAACCGGAAAAGATGAATGAACATCAACAGGTTTTCAGAATCAAAGTTGTTATTTAAAAGGTCAAAATAAGATCCAAGTAGAACCATTTGATGTTGTTGAAAGAAAATAATAAGTGCTGATGCAATTGGAGAAATGTCATAGCAAAAACAAAAAGACTAACATCTCAGATTGACTCCACCATCTTTGATTGTTTTTCACCTCGACCACCTGCATCAGTCATCATGTTTGGTTTTTGTGAACAAATTAAACTTTTGCATTTTGATGGGGCTTTGATAAGAGCACTATTGGTCAACTTTTAAAAAACAGAGGTCAACTTTTGAAAAACCAAGGTCAACTTACAAGATCAAAGACACATAATTTATTGAATTCTCAATCCTGCTCTATTACTACTTTAGCCACAACATGTTCTTTAACGGCACCTAAATTGTTGGGTGTTGGTATACCTGAGATCTCAGCAGTAATCTCTGGAACGGGAAGGGAAAAACAGGAATTGATTAAATCTTGTAGTTGAGAAGCAGGTAAAGGGAATTAAGGTGTTGACATTTTTCCCATGCAAGTTTCAAGTCTAGTGATGCAATTAAGTGTGATGGTTGAGATGGCTTTACAAAATGTTCAGAAAGTAAGGTTAAGATATTGGATCAAAATATTTCTCTCTTAGAAGAAAATGAAAAAAAAACATTGATTAGCCAATCAGAGCAAGGTAGCAAAATGCAAAAAAACAAATAACAAAAGTTGAAAAATTAATCTAGAATAAGGAACCTTTTGATTTATGAAAGACCATGACACTACAGACTAAAATTTCAAATACTTGCTTTCCACCACAATTCTAATCTGATTCAATCAAATTTGAATTTGAATTTTCATCAAAGTGAAGCAATGAGTTGACCAATTCTGATCTTCCATGCTCTGAAACAAATTGATAATTGAACTTGATACTGTACCAATCAGTTCATTGACATGTGCAATATATCCTCCAGATCCAATTCTGGCTAAAATTTCATTTGATACAAAGTATTGATTTGGTTTTAGCTGATAGGTTTGCACTTGAAGTTTCTGGATGACAAACACAACTGTGATTGAATAGAACAATTCCTTTATCAGGCTTGTTTGCTTTCATATCAGCAAGAAAAATAACACTGACTTTGATTGAATTGAACTAAGTGCTGATCGCACCCAAGACAAAGTGAGCCATGTCAATTCAACCAAACATGAGGAATGTAAAAGACTCCCTCCAAGTAAAAGTGAACTGATTTCCTATTCAAATTGATTTTGACTCTTGTCATGTTAGTTGCTTGATTCTTGAATTCTGCAATTAAACACAATCTTCACTTGCTCTACAATTGTGACCAAACAGTGTAGTTGTTGTCTAATCACCAATACACAAATTGAGTTCAAGTTACACTTCAATCTACTACTTCTGTTGATTGATTGGGACACATTAGTACATTTCCATCTTTTAATTCTTTTGATTACCTCCAATTTCTCTCGTAGAATAGAAAGCACAGTTTCGAAATGTTGAAGAGCAGATTCTGGACTATTGGCCAGCTGAGCAAGATAGAGATGAACGGTAGCAGAATGATATTGGATTTGAGATAACAACATGGGATTATTGCCGTCAATAATGATTCAGCGGATATCATCTCCACATCACCTGAAACATGTGTCTTGACTTTTGTGAGATCTTCCGTACTGGTTTCTTTGGCTCGATTTTTACTTTTCAGCCACATCATCATCCTCAAAGAGATCTTCTGGCTTTGTTGTATGCCTCGCATCATGATAGATTGTATCATGAGTAAGTACTTGATCAGGTCCGAGAACAACAAAAAGAAAGAATCAAAAAGGGGAGAAAGAACATTTGCAAGGTAGGATCGAGCTACTTGAAATTCCTAAAGTAACCTTCTCCACTGGTGGATAGGACACCACCGGTACTAAAATGTGGTTGGGAGGACTGAGATGGACTGAAACCTTTGCTGAATGATAGGCCATGGGAGTTTCAAAGATGCTGATCGCATCTCTAGCTAAGACTGCATCTGATTGATCTCAATCTTGCCATATTCTCCATTGTTTTTCTGACCAATCTTCGAGCACAGCCATCTAAAGAAGAACCAAGAACGAAGAGAAGAAAAAAAAGTTTTGGAAGAGAAGCGATTGATCAAATGATTAGAGGAAGAAGTTTGACAAACATTTTTGGGATTGTAGCCTGGAATCTTTCCAATGTGTTCCTTGACTGGTTGGATAGTAGATTCCTTTGGTAGCTCATACACAACCTAGAGACGAGGCTTGATATGGTCAAGAGGGATGAAGAAGACCATTCCTTTCGGTTTCTTGTTAACAGGAAGTTGTAGAGTCCGATTTGTCAAATTTGATGGCAACCTAAAGAAACAGACGAACAGTAGTAATCGATCAGGATCCACATGAAATGGTAAAGAAGATATGGATTGTAAGATGGTAAAACAATTGACCTTATCACAATCAGGACAAACCAAAGTACTTTTATACTATCCTTGAAAGAGATCTACAATCACACCATCATTCCTTCCTCTATATAAGTTCCAACAAGTTTCAGCCAATTTGATTAATTCTAAATCACTGTCACCATGTTGAAAATCGGGAACCTCATCAGAATGCTTCTTAAGAACTCGATTAAGATCTTGCAGTAAAGCATCTAACATAAAGATTGAAAATTCTCGTGAATTGTGTTGACCATGAACTGAAGATAAAGAATTAAACCTTCCAATGATTGATTTAAATTATCTCGATGCAATTGATGAAGAGCCGAAGCATAAGATGCTGGAGATTGAAGTGTGGTGATTGAACCTTCTTTATGTTTAGGATAAAGTTTATTGATATTGGTCATTTGATCCATTTGACCTAACAAGGCTCGCCATTGAATACTGGAACCGTGGTTTGTCGATCTGAAGCGCCCTGATTGAGTTAAGATTGATCAGACTTGATGTATTACCAATCAATCACCATCATGTGTTTGTTGCTCAATGACTGAATTTTTGTCTGGATCAATTAAGAGAGCTTCATTCAGATTGATTTGATCGGATTCAGGATTAATTGGTTTGTTTAAAAGGCTTGAGAAATCTTGAAGGTTGGGAAGGTGGATTGGATAATCTCCAAAGTCTTGTGGTCTGAAAAGGATCGGATCAAATAGATCTTGGAAAAGTGAATGAGGTGAGAAGGGATTGTGAGAGAGGATTAACTTACAAGTGCATTGGCTAAGGGGGGGTAAGGGTGAAAAAAAGGGTGAAAACCAGGTTTTGCCCAAATTTTGTCCAGTTTTGGGCGAACTGGGTTTGATGATATGATATGATTAATTACAATCTAAATATAAAAACATGCAAGAATCCCGCATTAGTACCTTTGGATTCTGTTTGCCTGTGCTCCACCCCATATGATTATCAGCTTTCTTTTGTTAATTTTCAACTGTGATTTGTTCCATTGATTTTTGTATGTAGCACATTCTTTGTTTCTGTTTGAGTCTTTTATTTAGTAGTGCTTTTTGTAAGAGTTCAAATATTCATAAGGATTTTGGTAAAAGCTTTGTCAGCAGTTGTGGAAACCCCTCTTGTGTCCCAATGCTGTGTGTTCTGAGGTTCACACTTTTCCCTTGTCTTGAGACATTTTGACATGTTGTTTGCTTATATGTGGTTTTCTCCAAAAGATTATCTTTGCCTCTGCATTGTTCTACAACCTACTTGTCATTCTTCTCAGTTTGCTTTGTTATCCTTCTTAGTTTCCTTTCAAAATTTGTCTTTCCCTCACCACGTGGACTGCTTTTGAGCTGTTTTCCCTTCAATTTTTTTTGTGATTTTGAAAGTTTCACTACAAAAGTCATAGTTCTTGCTTGTGTCTTGCTTAGTTTTCTTTGCCATATAAACTGGTCATGTTCTACTGAATCTGGAGTATATTTTACCTTGTCCAATTTTCTTCTACCCACAAACCATTGAGCATTCAAACGTTGACCAAACTCACCATCAATTATACAAGAAATCAGCCCTGCATTATTGCTTATTCTGTAGGATTTTTTTTCACTTCCTGCATCAGTCCAGCTGTCTTTTGCAGTGTGATCTCCCTCAGCTTTTTCTACGCTTCCATCTTGCCCAGGTCGTTAAAAAGTGTTCAAAAGATACCTAAAAATATGCTTTATTCTGTGTTAAGTTGTGTCAATTGCAGTGAAAACCATAACTAATTAGGTTTTGTTATAGCTGCTAAGTTATAAGAGCATCCACAGTGGTCAGGCCCCATATTGAGGCCCCAAATCGACCAAACCCAATTTTAGTGGGGCCCTAAACCACTTGGGATGCAGTGGTGTGGGCTCCAAGTTGGTACAGAGCATGGGTTACACATACTCTGAGGCATAGTATGGGTGTGTTTACACATGTGAAGTATGGGGTTTGGCAAGTGCGGCAATTTGGGGCTCGCCGCTATTGTTGTCAAATCTGACAAATGAGGGTTAAAATTTGGAGTCGGCCTGAAATATATTTAGCAATAGGGCCCTCCATTGCAGCAAAAATCCAGGGCCCTATTGCTATATTTTGCAATAGCCCCAATTTGGGGGTTGCCACTGTGGATTCTCTAAAACATTCAAATGGTTCAAGTTCAAGTGTATCCCAGTGAAACTGTGGCAGGAATTCCTGTCTGTTCTCTAGTGTACTTATCTATGTACACTCAAAACAGCATGTAATATGTAATAAAACAACATTTACACCTCATGACTCAGTGTCAAGAGTCAAAATGTTTATACTACATGACATACTTAACGTGCTTACATGTAATTAAGCGTAACTAGTAATTATAATAACAATTAATAATAAAAGCAGTGGACCATTGAAGTGTTATAGACAATTATAACTACACTGATCCTGTCAGGGTGGCTATACTAAACTGAGAATTAAAGATCTCAAGAACTTACTCAGTGAGGTCCCTGACTAGGTATTCCGCTGGTTACGGGGAATAATCAATAGTTCTAACCTAAATGTCAGAAAAAGAACGCACAATATGATTAATTCGTATTGCTTATAAAAATTGAATCCTTGAAGGGATTTCACGGGCCTACTGTTAGATTAACAGAAGTAGGATGGTCAATCCTAGACCCGTTTTTCTCTAAAGCTGGGGAGCTTAGAGTGCCTGGTTATCCTAAGATAACACAGGGATCTTGTCCAACTTTGCGTTGCAAGAACTGAAATGTGACCAAAGAGAATTCACTTACTAAGTAAGCAAAGAAGTGTTACGTTGGAAAATCCGGATTGATTGAATTAATAGAAGTGGTTTCGAAACTGGGTCGCTGAAAGTTTTTGGCGAAGGAGTAATCAGAAAGCTACTAGTAAAATAGACAATGAGAATTTTCTTTAGTTAAGCAAGGGGAGAGCAAATACGTTTATTGCACAGTATCTAAAAGCTGAACTGGTGAAGTTAATAACTGATTCTGGAAGTGGAATAATTTAGGCTTTTTAGAGAGGGGCTACTTTAGTTCTTAGTAAAGGAATCTAAAGATCTACTAAAAGAGAAATATTACTGGACTTCAGAGGAAAGATATAACTAAAGGTTATTCTAGTTTTAGGTGCTGTGTAATTCGATGCTTTTCTTCTGATTGTGAGTCAGGTATTTTATACCTTTTTGATTTATTAGTCGATATTTGCTTTTTAGTCAATTCGGACGGAGATGTTCCTTGCGAGAGTATTAGTATTTGGATCTTCACGTCTATTGCTCCTTTCGATAGAGTAATAGTATTAACTACTTTAGTAATCAATCCTTTGGTAAGTCATCTGATTACTTCGATATTTTCTCATCATTACGTACCGTGATCACTGATAGTAATCGTGGAGTTCTTGGGTTTACGTAACCTGATCCTTGGTAGTTATCGTGAATTTCTTGAGTTGTGTAATGTCGTTTTAAACACTTAGATCATTGATAGTGATCGTGAAGTTCTTGGTTTTACGTAACCTGATCATTGATAGTTATCGTGAAGTTCTTGGATTGCGTAATGTTGTTCACACGCTTATCCTTCCTCCTACCGAAGTTCCTGGTTCGCTATCTCAATGGTAGGTATCTTCATTAGTCTTTGCTTGGCTATTACCACTGTTTACGTTATTTCTCTCTTTTACCTAAAAGGCGTGTTCATTTCAAGACTTCTCTTTTAATGATCTTTCTTATAGTCTTTTTCCTTATTCTTTGGCTCTTATTTCGTCCTGAGAATATGTCTTTAGGTAATATTTATGTGTTCTTTTCTAGACCTTTGAAACTAGGTCAATTAAGGTGTATTTATTGAATCTTTGATACTAGATTCTTAAGGTGGACATATATATATTTTATGCTTTTCGTGGATTATTATATACAATATTATAGGTTCTCTGACTGAAGTCCTTCTGGTGTTTTAGACTTAAACACTCGAGGGCTGACAGATCCTTAGAGAGGAGAGTATATAAACCTCCCCTCTCTCAGCCTTCAAGCAGACCCCCCAAGCCTTTATCACACAATACTTTTAAAGAACAACTAATTCATATTGAAATATATCATCAATATTCTTATAAATATAGGAAAGGAGCTCCCTGAAGAAGAGTAAAAGTACAGCTTACATTCTGGATCCTCTACTTAATCAATCTAGATTGCTGACCTCTGACAACCCCAAGATAGTGACCTTAAGAATAACCTTCATATTGGTGACCTTGAGAAGAACCCCAAGTTGGTGACTTCAAGAAGAACCAGTCTAGTGATATCTACCTCACTCTTTACTCTGTTATACAAAGATTAAAGGAAGGTCTTGCATCCAACTGTCAGCCCTGAGCCCTGTGTACAGGACCATGGACTAACATACACACATATAGTAATATGTCACTTGTCTAAAACCATGATGATTACACCTCATGGGTCAGTATCAAGAGTCACTTAAGCAATAAGAGTAGCTATACCTTAAATAGTAACATAAAACCTAACCCAAAGAAGAGCAAACCTAAGTGCCAACCATTATTTGGCACCTAGGTCTTGGAATATATAAACCTCTTTTCCTCCCACTTTGGAAGAAGAACCAACTTCATATCATTCCACAACACAACTCCACAACTTACCTGATTCTTCACCAAGAATATTGAGTAAAGTGATACTGTTGTAATTTGATTATCATAGTTACAGCTGTTTCAACGAAGATTGATTTTTTTTGAAAATCTCGCCAATGTGCAAAACCCGGGTTTTGTCCTGTTTTGTCCCTCACCCGATTTTGTCTCTCCGCTAATTGGAAGAATACAGAAAAGAATAAACCTGTAAATTGAGTTTTGTCTCTGGTTTTACCCGCTGCGGAGACAACTTTCTCCAACAAAAGTTGTCAACCTTTCTTGAAACAGCTGTACTTTCTTTGTTCAGGTTATTGTAAAACCTCAAGTGGTGTTCTGAGCTGGTGGGATTAATAGCTTACACAACAAGCTTTAAATTTACAAAGATCACCTCATGAAGAGTCTAAAGTACCCAGCGGCACATCTGATTCCTCAGAGTATGAAGCACTGCAGGCTTCAGAGTTGTAAGATCAGCCAGAGATCAGAGCCAGATCCTTAGAAATGAAACTCAGCCATCCCAATGGCAGCAAATCCTCTTTTTAGAGGTCAACTAACTGTAGTTACTAGTCTTACTTCACCTTTTTAGTGAAGAGTCAGCCCACAAGTTGCTGACCCCTCACACCAACCTTCATCAATTATAACATTTATTAATTATAATTATAACCTCCTTTTAAGGAGTCAACTAACTATAGTCTGTCTGGATTTGTCCAAACAGACTGCTGGTTCCCTTTACCTTCTTTCTTTTCCCCCTAGTCTCATTTGTAATTAGTATTTATCTGCAATAAGATCATATATATTAACAAACATCAACCCATTAGTGAACATAGAGGACTTTTAAAAATTTCACTGCCTTCACACTAAGTATATGTACAATTTCAAAAGCAGTGTACTGAGGACAAAAGTGTTGAAATTTGATTGTGTTGCCTTGCAGCAATAATATGCAATTTCTACAAGTAAATACCATGGGAAATTACACTAAAGGCAGAAACTTCAAGAGCCAACAGACAGAAGGTACCTTGGATTCCTTAGTTTTTTTAATGATAGTTTGAAGGGACTCAGAGAGGCAAACAAAGGTTTTCTTTGGTTCAAGGTCTTTCACAAATAGGTGAAAAAATTTTGTAAGAGGGCCAGTTTTCACCAGCCAAAGAGTAATCCCCTCACAAGTCAAAATCTGCATTGTATCCCTTAGGGCACGTTCACTTAAGGAATTTCTGACCAGAAATCACATTCTGTAATTTTTTTAATGCAAAAATGTAACGTGCCCCACCAAATAGACATTTTAAATTTTGCAGAATGTGATTTCTCACCAGAATTTGCTTAAGTAAACGCGCCCTTAAGCATGCAAGAGTCAGTGTGGAATTTTCTTTAGACTTGCAAATAGCTAACCTAACAAAGTCCCTCTTGACAAGCAAGTCTGTGAGAGAGGCACTTTGTCAACCTGGAGAGTAAATGCACTTACTCCTTATATGGACAAGCATTTTTTATTTACACTTTCTTGACACTTGTACAAAAGTTACAAGAAAGACCCTCACATCTCACACTCAAGTTTCAAGAGTGGAAAATATTAGCCAAATTCTTTTTGAACAAGACATTTAGGGGATACAAAGTTAAATCTGGGATTTTTTTCCCAGTTTCCCAGTTTTTGTTTTTGGCTGTGTTTGGTACTTTCCCACGCTCTCCCAGTTTCCCAGTTTCCGTTTTTGGCTGTATTTTGGAAACTGGGAAACTGGGAAAAGAATCCCAGATTTAACTTTGTATCCCCTAATTGTCAGATTAAATTTAGTAATCATTAAAAAGGCTTACATATTTGAAATGTAAACAAGCAGGGTCTAATAAGAAAAAACCCTACCAAGTTAAACCAACCAGGCAGGGCCTAATATAAACCCTACCAAGGAGAACGTTCTGTAATGAAACAAGGAACTCAGCCTAGTCAGGACAGAATTTGAGACCTGACTAAGCTAGTCAAAGAACTTTATTGTGAATAACAAACCTTTAAGCTGTGACAGAACAAGTATAAATAAACTTCTTAGTTGACAGAAATAACAAATTGACATTTTATACTCACACAACAGATTTTAAATCACCAAAGCATTAAAACCTTTTTAAAAGTCTTTTATTCAACCACCACCAGCCAAATACTTATGAATTAGAACAAATAGCAAAATCAGCTCCTACCTTCTATTTTATCTGCTCATTGTGGGTTTGGTTTAAAACATTCTTGATCAATTGTCCAAGCCTTGATCCCAATTTATAGTGTCTGCAAGTTAGTAACAGATCAACCCACCAACTTTCCAAACTTTGTCAAATATTATTCATAGACCCAAATATCTGAATAACACAGGGTTCCACTCTAAGCTTTCAGTATACAGTAGAATTACTACCCAAAGATAGGAGTAGTTATGTACCTGTCTTCAGAAGACCTTGAATAAATCAATTCTTATTGAGCGAGTACTCTAGGTTAATCTTTCCAAAGGATCTCTTCCTGTGAAACTAACAGCTTGGCTCAAATTTATTCAACAGCAGTATTGGGATAGCGTGTTGTAACAAAGCTCATAACAACTCCTTTTCCTAAAACGCAAGCTAAAATTCAACTTCTAGTCTTATAAGGTCTAACCTTTTAGACTCAGGCTGATAGACTCATGGGTTATCCACAAAATTTGGTGTGTGGGCAAGGAAATTTTGGCTGAGGAGTTTTTCACCCTGCCATAATGTATTACCATACAAATAAACAGCCTTCAGACCAGAGATAGATTCTGTGTGCCGCTCAACCTACACATAGTGCTACTTTGGAATATCTCTCTTGGTTTCAGCAAAACACTATAGAAAGACTTGAAAAATGGGCTTGTGTGTAACATCTCAGCTTGTCCAGTATGAGCTTTTGACAGGTTGGACAGCTTTCTTGGGTAATTGGTATTTTTTGCAAACTTCAGCCTTCTATTGCTTGGCTATAATTGCATCAAATACGCAGTGAGCCATGTGAATGTACGGAGGCTGAGCAGGCGCACAGGTCAGGTTGTGGGCGCGCCGCGGCGCGCCTAGGCGTCAAAGAAATCCCCAAAATTGGGGTCGGCGCGCCTTACCAAACAACGCACCGGATCTTTGGTGTTCTACGTCCTGTCACCAATATTGGAGACCTGGATCCTTGCTGTGAGCTTTAAAGCCAGCTCTTTTTAGCTTTTCTCACCTCCAAAAGGTAAGTTTGTGGTGGTAGATGGCTCTAGCAATACAAACGTAGTAAATGACATTGTACAAACACCATTTCCGTTGTCGGCAATTTTTTTTTTGTAAGAAAACCTAAGAAAACGCGCGGGGCGCGCCAAGTGGCGCCCCGGCGCGAAAAATTACACAAAAACGCGCCTCGGCGCGCCTACAAAATTAACAGCGCGCCCCCAACCTGACACGCAGGAGCTTCCTTTGGTCCAAAGACTGTTTGTTTGTAGGGCAAAAAGTTATGGCCGGTTGAAAAACTCCCCAGCCAAAAGTTTCTTGCTCACACATCAAATTCTGTGGATAACTCATCAATCCCTCTCTCACAGGCTCGCTCGCCAAGAGGGACTTTGTTGAACGGTTATTGCAAAGCAAAACACAGGAGCTATGTATGTATATGAGTCTCAGCGTTGGATATGATCCGAGGCACCGGGCTTTACCGGGCTCCGTAAGCCGGTCGGATATTGGCTGTCCAAAAAATGGACGACCCCGTGCATATCACGAGTCTACGTGAACACCCGAGGCGGGCGGTGATCCGGAGAGGATGGACCGGTGCGAAGTCCTGAAGCAATAAAGATGCTGAGCGCATACATTTTGATCAAGTTGAGATTGATCGGTCGATTGCCGTCGAGAATCAGAATAGCCATCATCCTAATACTCAAATCAAATCAAATCGATCAATGTACTGGCCAACTGGATCAGCTTCAAGAATCTCAATCTCAAGTACTTTCACTTTAGATAAATTAACTCATCCTTCAAGAAATCAAATTGACTCTCAAGAACCTCAAGCTGATGAACTACTTGGTATCACATCATGTCCCCCTTTCTCCCTTGCACCAAATGGACTCTTTGCCACTTGGACTCTTGACGAACTCACAATCTGGTCCACAAAACCCAAGGCTGTAGTAACTAAACTTAGGCGATCTAAGCAGAATGTTGAAGACTTGGGCAAAACTTGTGAAGTGAAATGGAAGACAGGGGAGACTCCTATGCTGATCATTCTAGTTAGTTTTCTCTTGTCTCGTAGTGCTCTGAAGGGACTCTATGAACCAACGCTTTAATTCTCTCGGAATACAGACGACGAAATCCAACTTGCTTATCTACGATCTCACACCACTTACGCCGTCCTCAAGTACCGTTTACAGCTTACCCCCCAATCTCTCCAACTCATTCCTGCTCACTGGGCCAGCAGAGAGGGTACCGTTCCCCAAGCTTGTCTTGCGTTATCTGGGTGAATTCTTGCGCCGAACTGAGGATGAACATATCAGTTGGTTAGTAGAAAGCCATCCAGCCTGGATCATCTTCAACTCATTTGGATGCAGATTTTGCAATCATTATCTAAGAGTTTGATTTCTCATAGCTTCGAACCGAGTCCCACTCATCTTTTAGTGTGTATAGCACGCCCTAGCTCCCAATTGAGATCGTTACCCTGGCCATCCAGTGTCGATTCGCCCAAGTCACCTTTTAGACATGCGACCGATCAACAATCATATCAATCGCAACCATCTAGTACCAGCTATCTTGGTAACTTGGATTGGCTTGTCAATCGCTCAGGTAGGTAGGCAAGCTTGAAATCCCTCGCGTATCTCAATCTTTCAACCGACAGTCAATCTTTATGCTGACTTTCGATCATCTTCACGTAGTCACTGTGGTCTCGATCACTTATTCTGGTCCATTGAGCCTCTACATCTTCGTGACATCCGATGGCCGTGCATATCTTGTTCATCGTGTTCACTCTCCTCCGACACCAGGCTGTATAGCAGTCGAACCCATTCATTGGGTCGGACGCTGTTTTCATTCGTTGAATAAAGACCACTCCCAATTTGATTCCTCACTTCATTCGACGCCTCCTAACCTCGATGATACCCACACACTAAACCTACCGAAACAAGCGACAGACAATAAGGGTATCGACAGTCCGGCAACTGGCGCATGCGCAATCAATGTAAGGTTCAGCTTGGTAGCTCTTGCGCTTGATCGGTATGTGCTGCATACATCCTCATCTCATTCGATCATCTCTGTGGCACTTTCAAATTGCTCTGAGGTCTGATGGCGATCTATCTTGATCAAACCTTATACCTCGATTGTAGTGGTGTAGTTGCGGTCTACGCTTTGGGCTACTTTACCTCATCTACGACCTATTCACATACACTCAATCTGGCTACAAGCCTCAACAACCTATGTAGATCTGATACCGGTCCGGTCAATATGTGCTCCTGGTCAGTAAGCTGCCCTTTTCACTGAGAGTCAATTGTAATCGTTTGGTAGGTCCTAGTCTCTTGAGTCAATTTGTCTGATAAACTTGGTGGGCTCCATACTACACATAGGACATCAGATGGGCACGCCCTCGCTGTTTCATGGAGTAACGGCTTTTCAGTTTGGTCAGTGTTTGGGCGTCTACAAGCTTGGGGAAACGGCCTACCAACCGACGAAGAAGGCGATACAGTACGTGATAACAAATGGCAGGATGTCTTCATGGGCTCAGGAACTAGTTTGGTAAGACTCGTTTTCTGGATAGTTTTTCCCTCTATTACAAACTATCATTACCGATCCTGACGTCTTTAGAGTTTGAAATGACAGTTTTGGGGACCGGGTAATTTCGAACTCTTCCTACTGACAAAGCCTCACTCAGGCACCACTAAATGGACCTGCGATGAACAACTGTTTGTTTTACCGTTTGCCAAGAGTGCAGTTACGACTCTACATTCTCCTGTTGGTGGCTTTCTTTCGGATTTGTCTTTGGTCGGGAGTATGACCACCATTCTTAGAGAGCTCATGCTCATAATCTGATTTGAAGTTGTTTGTCTTGAACAGGACAACACTAAACATGCCTTCCTTCAATTGGATGACCGAGTTTTAGCCTACCGTGGCGCCGACTCACCTGATATGTCGGTGATCAATCCCGAATCAGATGTATGGCAGCATATCAAGATTCCGTCAGATTACATTAGCACAAACTGGCCTATTGAAATGAGTTGCATTTCAGATGATGGTAAACTAGTTGCTGTGGCAGGCAGAAAAGGTCTCACTCATTTTAATTCAGTTTCGGGTAGATGGAAGTTATTCGAGAGAGAAGAAGAAGAGCAAGCTTTTTGCGTGTCGGGCGGAATGCAATGGATTGGAAATGTCCTGGTGTTTGGATGTAATGAAGGTGGATTGTATTCGGTATGCAGATTCTATAATCAACCAATTCCAATCACTGATGATCCATAGACTGCGTGTCTGTCGGGAAACTGATTGCTTTCTTCGGCCCCGCTTTCAGATCAGACTGTTTTCACGTGACAATCCATTGAGCATGTCTTACTGTCTATGTGACCATGCGCTTCCTGCACCGATCGTCTTGCTCTCGATATATGATACCTCCTTACTAGTCTACACCGGTGATAATACCTTACATCATTTTTTAATCGCAGGTGGTAGTTTGACACCTTGTGGAAGTATTGGTTTTGAGGGTGTTGTGGGTACACCGTCCAGAGTACGAGGGATGTCATGGTTAATCCCGGATTCGCAACATCGGTTCGGTGATCCATCTAACGATCTAAATCACGCCACCATCATATTTTTGATCGATGGTAAAGTGGTGCTTTTAAGGCCTGGGAAGTCGGAAGCAGATGAAGTCAAGTATGATTTACAGATCTTGGCGGATCACATCGAATTTTATTGGGCGGGACGACAGTCAGATCAAAATAAAAATACTTTGGCCAATTCGCTTTGGGGATGGGATGGTAAAAAGATTTGGGTTTGGCTGGACGCATTGAGGATCGAAGATAGCCAGTTAACGGTGGATCAGCAAGATGGTGATGGATATGCGGTTGTTGAAGGCAACTTGACCATCCCATTGAGTTTCCATCCTTTAGGTGAGTTAAATCCATCTCATCATGTGAGGTGATGATATGTTGTAGATTAACAGATGGCTTTGATTTGAAACATTTCCCTTTTTCTTTTTGTTTCGGATAGCTGTTCTGATGGACAAAGGAATCATCATTGGTGTCGAACACGAGACTTCTATTCGCAAATCATTTGACTTTGCAATGTTTCGAATCACTACAAACGTAAGCAAACTCAATGACTAAAATTTTCTTAGTGTCTGAGTCGAGCGATCAGAAGCTAGTCATTGACTTCTAACTTCCGAATGGGGTTATGAATAAATTAGACTCATCTTTTCATACACCACATCCTTCGATTTCATTTGAGTCGCAAAGAGATGACCGAAGCAATTTGTTTTGCAACTTACTATTCACCGCTAGTTTACTTTTCTCATTCACTTGAGGTTCTATTACATGCGGTTTTGGAAGACGAAGCGGATTCAAATCCGGTTGATATCGGCACCGCGGAACTCACCACTTCATCTTCTACTTCATCGCCTTTGTCTTCACCCTCAAAGTCGATTCATTTGGTAGAGACGAGTGAACAAAAAGGATCAGAAAGAGTGCTACCATTAGTAGTAGAATTCTTAGATCATTTTCAAGAAGCGCTTCAAGTAGTAGTAGGATGTGCAAGGAAAACGGATGTGAAACAGTGGGGTTATTTATTTAGTGTGGTAGGAAAGCCTAGAAATCTGTTTGAGAAATCACTTGAACAAGGTCTTTTGAAGATTGCAGCTTCGTATTTATTAGTACTACATAATCTGGATCCATTAGAACAGAGTAGTAGAGATACAATTAGGTTATATAAGGCTGCTATGGCTGCGAAGGATTGGGCAGTACGTTATCATCATACTTTTTCTATTGATAGTTCTCAGAAAAAGCTAATGATTGTCATTTCTTCATTTTGGGTTCATAGTTATGCAAAGAACTCTTACGATTCTTATTCTCATTAGATCGTACAGGATTGATTATGAAAACAGCTTTAGATGAATCAAAATCAGGAAAAGAGGATTTGTTAATGAAAACACCACCGAGTTTAATTGATGGTAGTAGCAAGCTTGTGAATGCTATTGATGGGATTGATCTAGAAGATAATGGCATGGGATTTGCTTCTCCACCTCGTCCTACTCATTTACATGGATATTATCCTTCTGTTGATCAAAAGAAGGTTTGAATTTATTTAAAAAAATAAAGGAAAAAAGCAGTGATTGGCTTGATTGATTAATTGATTAAAAGAACTTGTAGATGGACAAAGAGGTTTATGTTTGTGTTTTTATAGTTTTTATGTGTAGAAAATTGAGATGTAAGAAACAAGAATGGAGAGATTATTTATGATTTGAGTTTTCTTGTTCAATTACCAATAAATTGGTAAGTAGAAATCTTCAACTACAAACCATGACAATTTAATTAGATATGCAAGTCATAGATCAAAGGTTTCTAGGATATTGAGATTATTATCTTTGAGGGTTCCTGATTTCCTGTTCAAGCTATTTGATTGTTGTTGATCAGAAGCGTCTTCTGTCTAATCTGGAGCTATTTATTCTCAATGGTTGGGCTTTCAAAGTAAGCTGGTGCCTAGGCACAACAGAGTCTCAGGAGTTCCTAAGAGCAGCATGCTCTTTTGTTGTGCATATAACAAGTATAATTCTCATTCAAGCAATCAACACAAACATATACACATAATTGTCAAGAAAAACACATCACATATATGGGATACAAAGTTAAATCTGGTATTTTTTTCCCAGTTTCCCAGTTTCCCAGTTTTCCAAATACAGCCAAAGACACAAACTGGGAAACTGGGAAAAAAATCCCAGATTTAACTTTGTATCCCATAATAGTACACACTTATAATTTAGAGGCTTGGTTCACTGATTTAAGTAGCATTCAAGAAGGGGTCTCACCACTCGCATCAAAAACATTCACACCTGCAACTCCCTTTGATTTTGCATACTTGACTTTTTCTGTCAAAGAGGTTGGGTCATCATAAGCAATGAGAGTCTTGGTGGTTGGGTTAAAGAGGAGCGGCTACAAAGAAAGAAAAAGTGGATGAAAGAGTTAGCATCAAATCTAAATTATTTTCAAGTTTAGATAGTATCACTATGAGATTGGCTTACAGTTTGAGTACAGTTATCATAGTGACGTTCAAATCCTCCCTGTCCAGTAGTGGCATTGGGAGTCAGAAATCCACAAGTCAGTAAGTCCTTGAAAATGAAGCTACCACCTTCCAAGGGGCTATCACATCCAGTTGGATTAGGCGCAACATTCTTGACTGTTTGAGCTTGAGCTGACTTGTCAATAGGACCAAAAAACAAACTCTTTTCTTTACCAGAGAAGTTAGTTGGGTCAAGTGTTGAGCTAGATAAAGTGTACTGATTACCATATGCAGGAATACCTAAGAGGATCTGAGATGCAGGAAAGCCGGTTGAAGTCCAGGTGTTGATTGCTTGTGCCACCAAAAATTTATAGCTAGGGTCATTGCAGGTATCAAATAATGGAGCTTCAGGTCCGAAGACGGGAGTCACCACGGGGAGATAAATATCGTAGGCCATGATAGTGATGAAATCAAACAACGTGGCGTATTCTTTGTGATCCTTCAAGTATTCTCCGTTTGGTCCCATGAACCCATGGACAGAGACTGCTGCAGTGAGCCATTTGGATCCAATCGAGGCCCTGAGAGCAGTCAAGAACTTGAGTAAGTTGGTAGAGTTGTCTTTAGAGATAATGTTACCTTTGTTTCCTGGAGTGTTTGGATATTCCCAATCAAGGTCCACACCGTCAAATCCGTACTTGGTCAGTGTCTTGGCAATAGTCTTTGCAAAGGTCTCACGGTTGGAATCAGTACTAACAAGATGGGACTAGGATCAAGATTCTAGAAAGGAGAATAGGTGACAGGTGCATGTAATGTGATCTAGCTTCAAACAACCTGTAATCATTCGTGTCGTGTATGATCTACACAGCTACACTCTTTACCACCTGCAGCATTATTCCCTCATTACCATAATGACTCTCTTTACCTTCTGGAGGATTGTATATATATCTGTGGTTCTTCATGAACTCCAATTCTTTGCACTTATATATTCTTCTCACAAAAGACATTTATATTCTTTTCTTTAAAGTTTATTCTTTTTGTGACCTTTTTTCTTCTATACACATTATCTGTTTATAAAAGAAATTTTTTTGTCCCACCACTCCCTTCCCATTCACTGCAAACATTAATCAACTTCCCCAAGTGGGCAGGAAAAAATGATTGGGAGTATCATTTGTCATAAAATGATCTATCACTCCACACCTGATCCATAAACCCCACACTACATATGTGTAGCAGGCTCAGTGAATTGGTGTTTATCATGTACATACAGTTCTGCTCAGTTATCTGCTCAGCAGGATGAGTTATTCATATGTAATACATGCTGTAACTTTTTTCAGATTGACAAAAGCATTCAAAAGATGGACTACATACACTGACTCAATGTTTTGGTGTAATCTCATCAACTCAACTGCATGTAATACCCTTTCTGTTACTAAGAGATAGCTTCAAAAATATTGCCTGAGCAGCTACAGAATTATATGTAGTGAATTCTTGGGACAATTTTTTCCAAGTCAAAAAAGTTACATGTGGTATAACATGTGATTTATATATTCTGATGGGCAAAAAACTGAGCAGACCTGTATGTACATGATAGAAAACTATTTACTTAGCATACTGCACATACGTAGTGTGGGTGTTGAGGCTCAGGTGAGCGGTATTGGATCTTTCTATGACAAACTGTACTATTAATCATTTTCCTCTTCCAATGTGGGGAAGTTGAATGATGTTCACAGTGATTTTACATATACTTATAGGCCGCCCCATAGCAAACCTATTAATTGCCTTTTTACATTAGCACATGTACATATTAACTATTCTGTATACTTCTTATTCACATTGCAACTAGGGCTCTTGCCCCGATTCAGGCTAAAACCCTCCCTGTGAGTATAGCCCAAATCACTCTAGCACCCAACCTATTTTGAGCTAAAGTACTTGCTACCTGTCCATCCACCAATTGTCAATGAGACTGTGACCTGATGAGCTTTAGCAGCCTCAACAACTGCTTTGATATTTGCTTTGTTGTTGAACACAAATTCAGCTGATGGAGAGTCTGAAGTGACAGCCACAAATTAATCAATATGGTTGTAAAGCTCCCAAGGAATGCTTTCTGGGGGTAGCAAACCAGCTTGATAACTCTGCAAGGATTAAAGGAGTAAATGTACATAGCATGTCATCTTGTGAATAAAATATATTTGGAGTTAGTGATCTAGACAAGAAATATACTTAGAGGATAGTATCCTGAGACTTGAAAGCCTTTAGAAGCCTTTTTGCAGCACACTCCAGCTTCTACAATAGTGCACTGGATGATCAAGGTGAAAATTGCAAGCACAATAAACAAAGATAATTTAGAATTCATGTTGGAAGTGATTGTTTGTAAGATTGAGTATGCTGGTGATAATTTTTTTTTGTGGGTGGTTCAGAGTGATGTGTGTTTTTGTTCTCAAAGTGCTTGTGCGTATGAAGTGTTGGAAGTGGATGAAGGAGGCTCATTGGACATAGATTGAGTCACTTTAAACACTCATCCTGAACACTTTGTGAAAAGCTTTTACTCAATTGCTGATGGTGTGTGGAAAGCAGATATTGAACAACATCTGGTGATCTGAATGCCTTCATGAAATTGCCAGCTTTTGAGACATTAATTTTGCAAGGGTACGGATGCTCATGAAAGAAAAGTTTGGATTGCTATCAAAACTAAGCATTGGTGTCCAATCTTTCCAAAATGAATGTCAAGAATGATCTGTCTGTAACATAAAAAGTTGTTTAATCACAAAGGTTAAAAAAACCTTTTAAAGTCAACATAAGAAAGCTTGTCACAAAAATTCCCTGTCAATTTTGCTAGAGTTTTGCGGGTAAAGTTAGTGAAGCTTTTCTGAAATGACTGTATGTAAATGAAATGCTGACCTCCCAACATCAGTAACAAAGACTCAATGTAAATCAAATCTGATCTTAGCCATCCATAAGTTTTAAAAGCAACCAAGCATGAAATCCTGAGAAAAGTTTATCATAATCACACATCTGCAAGTCTTCATTGCAGGAGGCCTGGTCCTCAGCCTTCTGTATGTGCAATGTCTTTTTCAAATGGCCATTGAAGGTATAAAGTAAACAACTGGACTTTTCAGATAGACACCCAACTTGAGATTTCCAGCATTTTAGCAAAATAAAACATATGTATCATTCAAGTGAAGGATAACATTGCTAGAATTTTTACATCTTCAAGTGAAACTCAACAGACAATTGTAGAGCTTGACTAAAAATGATTGTGGTTCAGATGCAACACAAAGATTGGATTGAATAGACTTGAAGTCCTATAGAACCATGACTTCCAGAATAAAAGACAAGCAAATTTGAAGAATGCAAAAAACGTAAAAAGAATTGTGACTTTAAAACTTTATAGAAATGGGAATCTCACAAACTCACTATGATACTTGAAGTGAAACTGCTAAGCAGTAAGAAGTACAACAAATTTGAGAATGATTGACCACTTTTTTTATATCAAAAAAAGTCATTGCTACAGACACACAAAAATATTCTCAAAACAACAAGCATGATGACCAAAATAAAATAACTCTTAAAATAAAATAAATAATTAGGAAAGATCACATGAAAAGAAAGTTGAACAATTTTTTTCAATCTTAAACATAATGGAATGTATAAATCAGAGTAAGTGTTAAACAAATAAATAACATCATTAATTATGTATGATGAATAGTAAAGGGAAAAGATCTGACTTGTTAGTGCACCATCAACAAATTTACCTCAGATGGAATAGGACCCCGGATAGCTTCTATTAAAGGTACCGACCAAAAAGGTATCTTTTTGGTTTGAAATTTCGGCGATGTAAGTGACGAAATAAGTATGTTTTGACCACGTTGGCATTGGATCATAGCAATGTCGGAGGAAGGAATGGGAAATTTTGTAGCTTTTCTAGGCCTTCCTAGGCTATTTTTGAGTGTTAAGGACTTGCGAGGATTTTTTTGGCAAATTTTGGTAGTTTTCATTCAAAATGTTACCGACAAAAGAGGTATTCTTGGCCCTCCAGACCCTCAAATTCAGGTATGAAGGACTGAATATTTGGTGTTTTTTCATCGGTATGCTTTATAGGAGCTATCCGGGGTCCTGATGGAATAATCGAAGTTATCATCAGACTCAATTCCTCAAACAGAACCTTTCAAGCTTTTGATCCCAGATTTTTTTTTGGCGCCAAAAGATACCCTGATTCAAATCCTTGGACAAGATCTGTCCCAGGGTTTACATCCTGGTATTGCCTTGGATTCTGCAACCCAAGGCATTCTATGTTGGTGATGACACATTGGTATCAAAAGATGGTTCTGATCTTATTCCATTCCAACAATAACAAGTTACCAACATCAAGAAAAGGCTTCAAGCAATTTATGTGAAAAAAAAATCCAAAGAAACCCATGAATGTCAAGGTCCAAGCCCTTTTATGGGGATAAGGACACCAGCCAGTTCATGGGGCTTCCACCAAGATAGGGAATATGGAAATCTTCTCAAGGATCATGGATATTAGAGTTCCCAAACTTGAATCTCAACATTCCAATGAAGTGACTTTCTTGATCAATCATCATATAAATCACCACATTTCATGAATCAGATTTCTTAGTACAAAAAAATGATTAAAGGTTGATGGTGAAACCCCACCAAGTTCAATACCCTATAATCAACTTAACTCCTTGACTCTTACCTTTCTCTTTCTATCAAATAATACATCATCATCATCATATCTAAAAACACAACCAAATAAATAAAAATACTCTTTTTCCCAACAACTACATACATAGACACTACTTAGAGATAAAAGAAAACTAACAAAATAAACCAAAACAAACAAAACTTAAACCAAACTCTTGAAATCTAAATTTGCTCGTTCTTCTAAAAAAACCAAAAAAACAAATTTTACAAATAAAAAAAGTATAATTTGATTTTTCTAAAAATCAACCAATACTTATTTCTCTTTCATCTAAATTCCAACCAAAACAAAAATTTCTTCAATCAATCATTCAAAAAACAAAGGAAACAACTCATCAACAAAAATTACCAAAAACAAAAACAAAAGAAAAATAGATTAAAAATAGAATCAAAGAGGAAAAAAAAGAAAAAAATTAATCCAATCATGAGTTTGGATCAAGAGATTCATTTTCAACTTTCTTCTACTTTAAAATAATAACCTTCTTGATTAACCGGAGTATGACCACACATCTCAGCTAAACTGGCATCTATTTAATTCGAGAAAAACAAAACACATTCAATCAAGATTTCAAAACTTCAATTCAAACTTTCTCAAAAAGAACAAAACCACCCAACCAAAAAGTGAACATGAAAACTTACATTCTTCATCTACATCCACTTTTTTAAAATATTTCATTTGCCATGGTGTCCCATTGGCAACTTCTTCTTTCCTTTTACTCCTTTGTTCATTCTATCAAAATCCTTCATCAATTCTCATGACTCCCCATCTCTCTCTGCCCCCAAAACAAAAAGAGAGAAAAAAAACATCAAAACTTACCTCTAATTTTGATTTAGCAGCACTAGCACTTTCAAAATCCCCTTTCCTAATCCCATCAGCCACATCTTTCCAAACCTTACGTGATTCATAAACATCTTGTTGATCCAAGTCTTTAACTGAGATGACCAAATGTTTTTCTTCTGTTTGATCTAAAAAGATTTCTTGAGATCCTCCTGATGATTTGAAAAAACATGGAATCTCTTTTACAAATTTCGATATCCCATTCCATTGTCCTTCGATGTGATAAATCGATTTCTTCGATTCAGGTGATGAATAAATCTTAGCTATAAAAGTATGTGGTTTGCCTGAGAAGTAACCTAGGATGAAAATCAAGTTCAATCAATGTTAAGATTGGGTGTACTAAAGTAAGAAGGTATTAATTAATACCTTTTCCTTTGTAATCAATCACAGCATGATACCCAGTTGAAGATTGAATATGAGAGGTCTCAATCAATTCAACACTAAAAGTTCGATCCCCCCAAAAGAAAGAGAAGAATCACAACATCAGTGAAACCAAACGATTAAAACTCAAGAATGAAGTTCACTAACTAAGGACTACCTAACAGAAGTCCTTCGATTCTTAGTTTAGGTAACGTGACCAGATAAGATTCAACCGTCCCATCCGGTAAAGTGATTCTTACAATCCCATGTCCAACCTGTTTAACTATTCAAGATATAAGCAAACCATTCTATGATGTCTGATCTTTATAAAAGAAATCAATCATTCATACCTATCACACTTTTACCACTAAAAGAAGTCTATTTTTTTCAAAAAACAGAACCGATCGGATTAAAGATTGTGTATATGGATCGAAGAGATAAATGACTAACTTTTTGTGCACAATGTCCTTGATACGAAACTTGACTTGTTGAATTCGATAAGAAATAAGCCGATACAGGTGGATGACTAAAGTAAAAGTAAAGTCAAAGAAAACAAAAGAGATGAAAAGATTCAAGATTAAGATCTTATTGTTTCCCCTATCAAGATCAAGATCAAGATTGATCCTAGAATCAAACACAAAGAAAACAAACTGACTGAGAAACTTGTTCAGCCCAAAGTTTGATTTCTCCTAAATCTTGAATTCCATCTTTACCTCCATTCCAAGTACCTAAGAATAATTCACCCAAGATTGGATTTAAAGGTTTTTCTTTTACAAAATCAAAGAAAACCAAACATGAATATACGTTTTTTTTGAATGATTAAGAAATGAAATCTTACTTTCGGATCCAGTTTGAGTTTCACGTCTAGTAAATTGACCTTTAAGAGTAGCAATAAACCAACTATAGTTATAAACCAAAAAAGAATCCATTAAAAGAAACTCAGAAACCGGTTTTGATTTTCCTTACGATTTTCAATCAGATTAGATATTCAAACTAACCGTAAAACCAAAACCATTCGTTCTTCAGGTGTTTGACCAGTAGAGATCAACGAAAACTCTTCATATGGTTCTCCCTATTGATTCAATCCAAGATCATGATCAGCATTAAATCACATCAACGTCTTGTAATGGTTAAGAGTCTATATCGAAATGAAGAAACTAACCCAATAAGATGGAAATTCACAAAGACTTGTAGGACTAATTGAAACCCAAACCAAAAGGATAAGTTTCAAAAAAGTATTTATAAAAGAAGCAGAGACTTACCTAAGGATAAAGGAAGGAGCGGTAAGTGAACTTAGATCACCTGAAAAGGTAGCAATAGCTTTTAAAAAACTAGACCAAGAACTAGATATTAAGAAAGCAAATGAAGCAAATGAGTGAATGGTTATGGTGATGAGATTGAATGAGAGGTTTTACCTTTTCTGTTGAGTTGGAACAGCAGTAGGTTCTTCATGATCTTCAAGTGCCATGATGAATCTGTTGGTTGGATGGAAAAGTTAAATTGGCTGTCTTGGTTTGGCTTAAGTGATCTTTCTTTCTTTCTTTCTTTCAGGGTATTACTAAGTATTCTGATCTTCTTATGATTGAGTTTGGCTGATTGAGGATTAAGAGTGAGATTGAATGAAGTTCAGTGGCTGTGTAAAATGAATAAAGAACAATAATCATCAAGTTGAGTTTGTACCTTAATTTCAATTTGGTTTCCTGTGTTTTGTGGTGAGTTTTTCTTCCTTTCTGTTTTTCAAATTCTTGACTTGACTTCTTGATCGGTTCCTGTGGATCGACAGTTGATTATATATGTATTTAAACAATTCTGACGATCGAACAACTTAAAAGAGGTTCATTACATCATCAATCATTGACAAAAACTCAAAACTCAATCCTGCTCAAGCCTCGATCCGAGCCACGGAGCTCGTATATACCCGGCCAAGAAGCCGACTGGAAGCCCGTCAGGTCCGGATGTTGGGCAGGGCCTGTGAAGGTGAGAAAAACACTACACTTCTAATCTCCTCCATCTTTGTAAGAGCACAAGAAAGTAGCTGTGTGAAAACTCAAGAAATCCCCTCACTCCTTGCCAGACCTCCCACAAATCAAGGTAGTTTATCAACTTACAATCGATCCCACATCTCAAGTGAATATCACTCTTCTAGTATAAAATGTATTGTTCTTACTGTTCCTAGTCCAGAAACAAAAAAACACATGAACAATCATTTAATCAATCTAGAGTATAAAGTTAAACTTTTGAAGTTTCAATACCTTCACAAGGATCATGAGATAAACTGAAAAAACCTTTAGAGCTAAGAAGGCTTACAATAGAAAGAATGGCTGTATATCAAGGACTTTGGATTTTTCTGAAAAACAGATCATGTGGGGATTTTTTTCAGCAGAAGTTCATTTTTTTCTACCACAGTTGTGTACCATCCATTCATGAGGACTCAATGAGCCAAAGATGTTGGGGGCCTGAAGTGCATTTGCGTTTATTTCATTAGACATTTCATATACATAAAAATGACCACGGAGAGGTTTTAAAGGGGCATATTGAGTATACTGTCTCTTTTTCAAATAGAGGAAAGCTTTAATGAAAAAAAACAGTTTTTTAGTAAAATATTAATTTTGACAAAAATGTCTAGAAAGATCTCACACTTTAGATTTGAAATTGAATTTGAGTGTAAACTTTTAATAGCTTGTATGGAGAAGGAACAGTACTGGTTAATTTTGTTTTTTCATTAGGTTCTCTAAGAGATAAAATTTGAATAGATATGAGTGTTTTTTTTTGACATAAGGATGTTCAATGATACTCATCTATGCAGCTTGCATGGTACTAGACACGCCGGGCAAATTGAGGTCATGGAGTGAATACAGGTTGCGCAGTCATGTTGAAAACAGAAAACATTTTTGCACCCTGAGTCATGTCACAGCTGCATGACATGTCTTCATGTATTGCACCCCCACCAGTCATACAAGTGACATGGGTATCTGGCCCACAATAATGGGCCAATACAGACCTCATGAGAGGCTTATAGCTATGTGACATATACATCTCAGTACGTACTCAAATACATGTGATTGGTATGATTGATACAGAGTGTGTACAGGATAATGAGTCCTGCATGTGTGACAGGTGCCCGAGGTCCTGGCATGCATTCAGGACCGTGCAACCTGTATGCACTGCATGACCTGAATTTGCCCGGCGTGAGACCTGTAGGCCTGGAACCAAGAGGGATGAGCCAGCAACCATCATGATGGATTCCAAAAATCACTTTTGTTATCATCCCAATAGTATACACAGGATCATCCAATTTGCTGGTATACTCATAATCAATCTGATCTTTTTGAATGCAGGGTGAGGCATGGATGAGTTTTTAACCCAGTACCATATTGAGTGTGTAGTCCAATGGGGAACTGGTAAAAGCAAAAAAAAACTTGTAAAGCTCGACTGGGCAATCCCCAAGCAAGCAATTCAGGGAATATTTTTCCAGTATTGTTGAGGTTTGAACAAGCCAAAAGGGATCAGATAGTTTTTGGGGTTGATCAAAGGATTCCAGAGTTTTTGTCTTTTAAATTATCTTTGATTTCTTTCAAAGACCCATTGAATCATTTTGAGGGTTCTGTCCTACTGTTTTTTTCCTAAAATCTCTATGGTTGAAAGATATGAATTTCCCCCACAAAACAGATCAAGAACCTTACAATTTTGGTACTGGTAGGAATCCTGAAAGGATTAGGATCTCTGGTATATGAACTTATAGAAACCTGCAGGTATGGATGTCCTTGTGAATTACAGGATTGATCACTGATTGAGATTTTTTAGTCTTTGATTTGGAGTCAATTGTCTTTGTTTCTTCAAATGTTTCCAAACAAGAAAGATGTCACCAGGAATTGTGGTAGGTCTGACTATTGATGATCATCTTTTATTCAAAGGCAGTACAATAGTCAAGATTCAAGATAGCATTGACATCATACTTTACTTTGAGGTCAGGACCAAGCTTTGACTGTGTGCTTGAATGGTGGCTCCAACATAAACATCAAACAATACAGTAGTCCAAGGACTTTTATTGTGCCACAAAACAAAAAAACCCTTGGACCACTCCCTTCAGCCCAGGGCTGCCATCACAGTAACAGGGGATTATTAGGCTGATTTATCTTTAGTGTGAGCTTGTATTAAAGAAAAGGTCTCTCATAGATGGAAAAATATATATCACAGCAGTCATCTTACCCCCTGGGGAATCAGCTGTCTATGAGTCAAACACAAAAAAGCAATCATGTCCAAAGTAAGTTAGTTGCTTATTTAGTGATGGAGAGACAAGTTTAAATGGATCATTTTGTTTTGTCACACAACAAAAACACAAGCAAGCATACACACAAGTATGAAGAAATAAAAAAAGACAGAGAAATTGAGAAACACTACAAGAAAGTGTACCTATGAGTCAAACACAAAAAAGCAATTATGTCAAAAGTAAGTTACTTGCTCATTTAGTGATGGAAAGACAAGTTTGAGTGGATGAAGATTGAACTTGTCTGACTCGTAGCTTTATATAGGAAGAACAACCCAGCTAAGAGTTATAACAGTGCACACATGAGAATATAGAAAATATATCATATAGGACAATTAACAAACATGACCACCAAGAACCATGAAAACATGACCAATGTTGGAGATAACAAAAAAACAGACAGATGAGATCATATCACCCAACTTTATTTGTCATAATAGCAACACTTTCAGATATAGTGGTGATACTATGTAGTGTTGCAAATCAACTGATATATATGCACTATTGTAAGAACTTTGTTTGTGTTAAACTTTTATATTTAGGGGATACAAAGTTAAAACTGGGATTTTTTTCCCAGTTTCCCAGTTTTCGTTTTTGGCTGTGTTTGGTACTTTCCCACGCTCTCCCAGTTTCCCAGTTTCCGTTTTCGGCTGTATTTTGGACACTGGGAAACTGGGAAAAAAATCCCAGATTTAACTTTGTATCCCCTAATTGTATATAAGACATGAGATTGATGCATAGAGGATTGAATTGACTCAGACTCCAGAGTAAGACCAAATGACAGGTGAATAGTAGAAAACATGCAGTTTGATGGTCTTTTGAACATGAAAAAAAAGTTGTGCAAAGAAATCAGCAAACTAAGGAAGTCTGAAACTCAAATAATTTGTGGAAAAAAAAATCAATGCATTGGGTCCTTGTGATTTTCTGTATTTCTTCTTTCTCTGTGGGTTCATAGACCGTCTTGGGAATGCCTGATCCTGAAGAAGTACTTGTTAATATGTTATGATCCAGCATTTCTTGGGAGAAGTCTATATGGGAATGTTGAGATCTGGGATCTCCTCTTGGCTGATACTATCATGAGAGAAATTCTTTTCTTCTCTTGTAAGTCTTTCTGGTTGTATGGTTGTTTTGTCTTGGGTAAATTGTTTGACTGTGGATTCCAAAGGACTTAAAACTCTTCTATGAAAAATTTCTTCTGAAGATGGTTTCCAGGCATCATTGAGGTCAGGCATTAGTACCTCCAAAGGAGAAGAACCTGGTGTTTCTTCCATTGGATCATTGAGGTCAAAAGCGTGAGATATTGAACCTCTTTGTGGCTCATTTATGTCCAGGCCTGAAAGGTTGAACCACACCCATTGTACAAAACAAGTTCAATCTCAGTTGTTCTTTTTCAGGCGTTGTTTATTTGATTTTAAAAGCATCTTACCTGATGAGTTAGGCTCACTTCCTGTCATTTGGATTGAATCTTTTCTCCCTTTTTCTTCTTGTACAGATTCAGGTTGGTGGGTTTCTGAATTCTGTTTCCTGGCCATATTTGGTACATTGATTTGCTGATGCTCCAATGAAATACCTTTGCAAGTCTTAGTCCTGTGTCTCTTTTTAAATGCCATAAGAAAGTCTCTTGTTGAACCTGTTTCACCATCAATCACATAACTTTTCTTGTCATAAGGGGCTTTCACCTGTTCATCTGAAACATTCTTTTCAAACAAGACACTTGGGTGTCTGCTTGATTTCCTCTTTGGTATCTTGAAGTTTAGCCTGTCTTTGATATCTTCATCAAATCTCTTTCCTTGGACAGTAGCCTGGGTATCAAAGGATGTGGCAAAGAGCTTTGGATTATAATCTTCATCACCATCCGAGTATGCATAAGATTTTTTACGCTTTTGTGATTTGTTCTTGTATCTCTTGGGTGATTGCTTCTTGAATTTGACTGGTATCTCATTTAGCTCATCTTGATCTGGATCAAGTTTATCAACTTGAATAGAAATTGGTGACTGGTCAATTGGACCATTCTTTTGAACCAAGCTCATCTGTTCATAAAGCTTGTTCAGTGTCACAGAAGACTGAAGGTGATCTAAATAAACTCTTCCAAGTCCAAAACTAAACCACTCAAATGTCTCCTTATGTCTTAATTTTAATGTAGAGGGTATAAATGATAACATACTCCAGTAGTACATCATAATCTTGGCTTTTATATTTTTTCCATCAGGAATAGTGGGGGAAAGTTCTTTCTTGATGACCACCTCCAAGACCCTAGCTATTCTTCTGATTAAGAGATAGAACATCACACAATTCTCCATCCGCTTTTCAGACTCTCTGGGATCAGATTGCATGGGCAAAGTTCTCAATGCTGATTGGAGTATTTCAAAGAGTACTGTGCGGGCTTCAAAATCATCATCTTCAAGGTCAAGCACCAAGTTTATAGTTCTTGAGATATGATTTAACATTTGTCTATGTCTCAGACTACCATCTTTTGCGGTCTGCTTGAGGGATTTGAAGCCAGCTATTCTGCAAATATAGCGGGGAGGTTTGTGAGAATCATCTGCAATCTTGTCTGAAAGCCACAGAAGTCTTGATGAGATCTTTGAGTCTTTGTTATCAGAGAGGATCCAAAGTTTGTGGATGTTTTCCTCAAGTTGGGGCGAGCCACCACTATCTAGCTCAGCAGGGTGTCTGAAGATGGGAATTGTTAGGGGTCTATTGTGATCATATGGTGTCCTGTTGATGAGGTACCTGTGCAGCTGTTTAGGATTGGCGGAATGGTTTTCCAAAAGTGTTCTGATTTTAGGTAATGATCTTGAAAGACTTGGTGTAAGATGATTGCATATCAAATTCTTGTCCTGAATAACTGCAGCTGCTAAAATGTCAAATATTTCAATAAGTTTCATGTATGACTGATAATGTTTAATGTATTCCAGATGATCTGTTTGAAGAATCATCTTCTTCCAAACAAGTGTCCCTTCTACTGATAAATAGTTTGAAGAATGAACTTGATCTGCAATGGTGGCCTTTCCAAATTGATCGAGCAACATGTGCAAACTCAATTCTGACATGACAGCATCCAGGAATGGAGTAACAATGCATGATTCAAGTGAATTTGGTGGGAAGTTGGTTTCTTCAATCAGTCTATCAGTCAATCTATGTAATTCTTCTTTATCAACTTGAAGTTGAGATGATTGATGTTTCAATACCTCAATGAGATAATAAACCACCATGGCAAGTGGTTTGTTTGGTTTATATCTTGCCCATGCTTCAGCACGTTGAGGAATCCTATCAATTTCTCTAGCATGGATGTTTGGATTATCAAACATATCTTTGACAACTATTTCTAGAGTTCTTTTGTAAGTCTGAAAACTTTTGTTTTTTCTTACCACTACTTCAATCGTTCTCAAGTGTCTCCATGTATTCAGATGCTCCTGTTGTACAAGATGCCTGTCCACAGGTCTGATGAGCTCTTCTTGATCTGGTTTTGACAATTAGGATTGGTTTTAGATAATGATATGAGATTAATTTGGATGAAGCCATGATATATTGTACAATTGATTTCACTGACCAAAGTATGATGCTTCTGCCAATTGTCCTACATCCAGACCTCTTACATCATTGGCCTTATCAAGTAGTGAACTGACATGAATGATCAAATTGAACAGGGTGCTAAGATTGAGAAAGAAATTGGATATCTTCCTGTAATGCATTATAGGGAGGTGGTGCTGGTTGTGAACTTATATATGATGCCTAGTCAATTGGAATCTGTGGATGGGTTGTATCTTCCTTGTGAATTTCTGATTATTAGATGGCACAAGTCAGAATAAAAAGACTCTCTTAGTTTTAAGAGGGCTTCACCAAAATAGATCTTGAGCAGCAGCATTGAAACTTGTGCGTAAATCAAAGTTACAATGATTTTACAATGAGGTTCTTCAAGATTATTCAAAAGATGAATCTGTGCTCAAAATCCTGTATTCTTCTCCATTGCCTTGAGAGCCTGACCCCACCCTCAGAAATTCACCTGTATGCCTCCCAGTCATGCCACATGTCTCAGCCTGGAAGCAAGTTGTACAGGCTTTGGCAAGGGTATCTTACCAAAACTCATTTCATCTGAAATCATCAAACCACCCCTCAAGTGCTCCAAGATTACTATCACCTACTAGCAATTTGGCACCCAGCTGCCACCCAGTTTTGAGGCATAAATCCCTCTACTTGCAATTCATAACAGAGGATATAATTAACATGATTGTAGCATTGAAACCATTTTTACTCCATCCAGATGAACAGCCATGAGATTAAAACTTGCTGCCTTTCACTTAATACACTCCCAACTCTTTGAGGATCATAGATTTTGATTGAAACACTCATTTGCTACTACTGTTTTCAAAGCTCAATTATTGGCAAAGATGATATGAATAAGGGGAAATGATTGATTGAAATGGAATGCAACAATATGAGTGAGAGAGAATTGTCTGCTTATAAAAAGAGGCAAATAATGATAAAAAGAGGAAAACAATGGTAGCAAGGGTATTTTTGACAATCAAGAAACAAAAATAAAACAGAGCGATCCGTGATAAAAAAGAAGAATTCGACCATCAAAAATGAATGGGTATTTAAAATCAAAACCATCCAAGT
Source organism: Melampsora larici-populina 98AG31 (assembly GCF_000204055.1). Taxonomy (NCBI): domain Eukaryota; kingdom Fungi; phylum Basidiomycota; class Pucciniomycetes; order Pucciniales; family Melampsoraceae; genus Melampsora; species Melampsora laricis-populina. The sequence continues at coordinate 345,821 of NW_006768788.1, forward strand.
GCATTGATTGGCTCTTTAGCAAGAGCTTCTTGAAAACAGAAAACAAAAACTGTATGACTCACCTGATACTTTAAACATCATGGATTTCACAACAGCTAAATTGGTAACAAGTTGAACAATGAGGTGTGAGAGATACAATGGGATCTTGTGGGGTCACCTGAAATAGCTATTTGTGGTTCAAAATAGAATTGTGGCTTTACATATGGCAATTGGTGTCCTTCTTTTACTTGGGACACTTACCTTTATTATATTTAACCAGATCCTTCTCCAAACTTGTGCCTCAGTTATCACACAATCTCCCTTTCCCTCTAATGCTCTGTGTTCTTATGCTGAAAAATGAGAGAATACCAAGTGATTGGTGTCTGGATGCCTCACAGATTCAAATCCTTCTCTTGATCAGAAGAATAAGCTCCTTGGGTTTATCCTTCAATCTTCCTCTCGACATTCTTTTTGTCTCTGGAACCCAAGAAAGTAGACTTTCTTGAAGAAAGTCTATGTACTTGTCTTTTTCTAGCCGTTGTCTTTTGGCATTCTCCAATGCCTCGTGTGTGATCAAGCATAATTCTGGAGTCTCAATCATACATAATGCTTGGTTCAACTTAAGGTAAAGTAGTTGCTCACGTGAATCACTCAACACATTATTGGAAAGGATTCCCTCACTGACTGCCAGACCTTTACACAGATTTGATGACCTATCAAATACTCTACACATTGAACGCATGAATTACCACCCTCTACATATGTACACTATTGTGCTCTAAACGGAGTTTAACCTCAAGCAGGCTGAAAGCTGACATACCCAGTGATTGGCAAAACAATTGCTTGACCGTCCAGACTGATAGTGGCTCTCCGTGACCGCCTCTGGCTCCACTACATTCTCCCCCAATCAGAAGAACATAATGAAAAAGTAATTTTTAGGGAAAATCAAAGCGCCGACAACTAAGAGAAGGAAAAGGTCAATATAAAATATTTAAGAAGTTGAATGGGTGTCAAAAAAGAAAAACAGGATAAGAGCTAAGTTGAGACAACAATTGATAACAACAAGAGGAGCAAAAAATTCGCCGATTAAGTATGCATCATTGAGGTCCACGTTCGTACTCTGCTTTCTCCGTTTCATGTCGTTTTTTATCACGACAAGCCATGTCCTCGTCTATGCAAAAAAAATCATAGGGGTTAGGCGCATACATCCAGTGCGGATTCGTAAAGATAATGACGATGAGACAAAGGCTTACAAGGCTTCTTCTCTTCTTCACCGAGACTTTTCCATTTGAGACCTAACAGCCGCCCAATCTCACCTAAGAATCGGAGACGCAAGAGGATTAGGTTTTATAATCCTTATCAAAGCACTTGTCAAGACACTCACCGAAGGAAACCTCGGGGTTTTCGGTCTTGATACGTTCACGCCAGTCTTGACTGAAAAACTGATCAAGCAAAGGCGAAACCAAATTCAAATTTAATGAATATATTTTCATTTTACCTCAAAGGACCGGTTGGAAAACAAACCATGTAAGCCGACAGGGGTCGCTTGGGTGCGTTTGGGTCTTTCTCCCTCTTGACTCGTCTTTTGATCGGATTTCCATCCGCGTCCAGCTTAGGCGCACGCTTGGTTGCAGCTTCTTTTGGCATTTTGAATGTAGAATGTAACTAAGGGATAGAGCCTGAAATCAACCTTGAGAAAATGGCTGGACGTCTATTGATCGAGCAAGTGCGATTAAAGGGATGAGAGGATCACAAAACACGATTAGCAATTGCAACGGATTCGAACACCAGTTGGTGGTAAGGATCGACGGAGGAGTGAAGTAATCAAGACGGGTATGAATCGGTCAAGTGGAAATCAAGTGGGTTTACTCGAGAGCACTAGACACGCCAGAGGACGAAAAAAAGCTACCAGCTAATCAACCAATTCCTCAATCGGAGCTTAGGTCGCGTGCTGTCGGAGATAAAGATGCTAATGGCGGAGGCAGGCCAATGCAAAAACGAGAGGCAAGAGAAAGCGCGTGTATGGATTGCCCATAAACCTGACGCGACGGATGGTCCAGAAGTACGGACATGTACGGACGTTGTCAGTAACTGCACCCCGCGGCTGTGAACACGTAGTGTCACATCGGTTGAGCGCCTGTCAAGAGCGGTCCGGAAGAGCTCCTGGCTTGACCGCGAGCTGGGTCTCCTGGCTTGAGTTAAACGTCGTTTGAGAGAGAAGAGGACAGGAATCATGCCAGAAACCATTTTGGTGTGACGCCTCATTCAAACGATATTTGATAGCATTCAACATTCACGCGATGAGTTGTAAGGTCAGAGATTACGGCATAGATCAGTCAAAATAGATAAGAAAGCCCGATATGGAAGATGGTCAAAGGCGAAGAGGCGAAACCGAAGCGCATTATATGTTGGCAGGGTGTTGAGTGAAGCCAAGTCCCCAAAAGGTCACAAATCCAAGAAAGAAAGAAAGATTATAATGCTCAAGGTTGTGCACATGATGAGCCCAGTGATTTGTGCAAGTAAAGAGCTACATTTCTGATTCTGGTTTGAGGAGAGTGGCAAATGAGGTGATTGACGTGTGTCATGATGACGGAGTGAACAGAAAACGAAAGAACTAGAGAAGAGAAGACGAGTACGCCTGAAAAAGGATCTGCTGGACCCAAGTGGTGAGATGAGTGAAAAGTTGAAATGTACCGACTGACTTGTATTGTTGTACTAAATGGCTTGAGAGGCAGTAGGACAGCCAAAGGGCGGAGTGGGGGTTGTAGAGTAGAGTGCGAAAAGACAGGCTACACTACGCTGACCGACTCTTGAGGATTGGGACTGGCGGGGCGGGCAGTTGTGTAGAGCGAGACTGACTGAATTGAGTGGTAAAGTGAGCGGTATAGCGGAACAAGTGAGAATAGGTGGTGGAAAATAGCACTGGAGGGAAGAGAGCCTGATTTGAGTTGAGTGTAGGGGCGAATAGACAGGGGCAGTGGGCCTTGAAGAGCAGGGGGGGTATCCCAATTGGTTCTGTGTAATTTTTAGCGTATGTGTACTGTACGTAGATAGCTGCAGCTACCAAGCGAACCGGACCCACATACCCACGGTGACACACAAGCGCGTTTCGCACGTGTGCTTGCGTATCTCGGGGCGCGCCTTTCTCCCCGTGTCTTGATTTGACCCCGTGACGGCGCGGTTTGTTCGTCGCGTTGTCAACCTCTGGCAGCCCCATCATCCATATCGAGAAACCTGGCTCAGCATAGTCGAGAGCTCCCACAATCTCATACCTTCAGATGAAGAACAATGAGCTAAAATAGAAAACACTCTGCAGTGCGAGTCTGATCAGACTTCTCAACGCGCTGCAAAATGTACAGCGCGGGGGCAAACGGGTGAACCAGAGAATTGATATCCTACATTTAAGGAGGCTTCTATCTGCTGAAGTTGTCGATACATAAACACTCGTTTGGTGAAACAACCCAAGCAAAACAAGCATGTACATAATTTACATTAACATCCTCAATTCATGCCCCGAAAAATAAATCATGGAGAGACTCGACAATTCAAAGAAAAGCTGATAGAAAACGAGGCGAAGAGGATCTCATTAAATTGAAGGAAGCCTTGATTCATAAAATGATTTCATTAAGGCTTTCTCTCCCTACCGAAATTGATTTGATCAGGATCCCTATGTATATCGGATTTTCATCCAGACAACAACACTTCAAAAAATCTGGCTCAAGAATGTAAGTTGAAAATTTGCCGCTATCAATTTGAGCTTTGTACATGAGTTGGACAGGGGTTGTGAGTTCATTCTTCGAGTAAATCTGGGTAATTTCTGACCAATCTTCTATAGTTCTTCAAATGTGAATGTTCACCTGTAAGAATAACTCTCGAATTCCTATCGCAAGTTTTTTTGGCTCTTAGCCTTGACCTCAGTGCCGTCGTCATTTGATTCCCGATTCCTACACTGAACCACACGTAATCTCTGTGACGTGGGGTCAAGATGACATTAATTATTACAAGGCAAGAAAACAATCCCTCAATAATGAACTTATTTCATCTTTAGCTGTGTCAGGATGAACCTGCTTCTCGATCAATGATCGCTAATCAGATTCGACCTCAACAGTACTTTCAGCCTCAAGGCTTTGAATTCCAAAAAGGAGGGAGTGAAATGCGCGAGATCACAATCAAAAAACATGAATCCAAACTAGAATCAACCACGGTCATATCCTTTGACTTTGACCGTCCCTTGAACTGATGTGGCTTGAACTGATTCAGCAAGCTCATCTCGTCTATAATAGGCTCAGACGCTCAGAAAGCTGGAGTCTTGCGTTAAGAGATGTGACCGTGGTCAGTAAGATATCTGAGGAGTCCCCTTTACTTAGATAAGTACATCCATGCTTCTTGTGAGCCTTTTTTTGACACGCATATCCAATCCAAACCTTGGTCAAATAGCATGCAAGGAATTTAAATGATGAGTCAAACACAGCGAGGTTAGATGTGGCGCGCCCACCACTAAGGCTGATAAAATGAAGTGGACCTTTGTACCCATGGGTTTTGTTGCGTTCATCCAGGACCAAAGACTTTCAAGATTCTTCAAGTCTTAGCATCGAAACATTTGTACCATCCAAGCTTTTCAACTTCGAAGTCATGCAGGGTGCACCGAATTGCTCTACACAGCCCTGCATCTGCGCACTGGTTGAAGGCGGTTGGGCTTTGAGAATAGTGCGGCGCAGCTCTGCCCAAATTACACTTCTCCTGATCTCTCCACTCTCAAGACCAGTTCAGTGAAGGTGAAAGGCCAGTTGACCAATTTCAGTTTGATGATCGATAGAATGCCAACTTCAACACCTAAACCGAACACTAATCCAGAATCAAACTTTAGAACTCAACTCACTGGATTCAAATGGGCAAGAGGTGTAAGTCTTGAAATAATTCTGGCAATAGTCTAGAATGAGATAAACTGATGATCTGATTGGATTGAAAAGCAGGTCACTGATGATTCAAATAATACACAATCAACTGCAAATTCAAATTTGTTTTCAAGATTTACTGGATCGATTTCAGGTTATGTACCATTAAGAAGTAATGAAAGATCAAATGAAGAAGAAGCGTAAGAACACAATCATTCTTGCTTTGTTTTCAAACTTTCCTATAAAGATTGAATGATCGTATGATATCTATTAACATCTTTGATATATTTTTTTGGCTTTAGGTATTACGCTTTATCTCGTTGGGAAAGGACAATAGGATTTTTATTTTGTATTGCAGGAGCTTCAGTTTGTTTTTTAATCGCTTTTTTAACATTACCATTACTAGCTGTAAGTTTTTTTACATTCATCAAAATCAAACTTCAATCATAAAAGTATTAATCGATTTTTCATTTTCTTTGATTCAAAAACAAACAAACCAACACACAAATTAAATTAGTTTAAACCAAGGAAATTTGCTGTTGCATTTTCTTTAGGTTCATTACTTTTTATGATTGGTTTTATGATCTTACAAGGTCCAATTCAACATTTTCAACATATCTTTTCAGTTCAACGTTTACCATTCACTTTATCTTATTTAATTAGTCTTTTGGCTACTTTTTATTTTGCAATTGGTGTAAGTTTTTCTATTGATTTCCAACCTTTTTGCATTTGCTTGTTTTTGAATGAGCCTGAAGTTGATTTGGATTTTTATTCTTTGTATGTGGGATGTTCTGCTACATTGTTGTTTAGCTTCATTCTTATCTTGGAACTCTGATTGCTGGTATAGTACAGGTCATTGCTCTGATATCATATTTCGTAGCCTATTTCGTGAGTCTTTCTCTTCATTACTTTCTAGCCTGCATAGACACAAGAGAAAGCTTATGTTGACAACTTGCTAATCCTGTGTCGATCGTTTTATCTTGATGTTCAAAATAGCCTGGTGGTCTAACAACGTTAAAATTCATGGGAAGCATGGGCCTAAGAGGTGCTACAAGTTATCTACCCATCTGATGCATACTTTTTCTTTTCCTCATCTAGACTCTCATGATCAGTGACTATCTATAGTTGCATTTATATCTAAAACACATCGAGTGAATCAGTGTGTTCCAACATGTCTCTTCAACTCCTTCTGATACAAAATATTGTCTAAAAACATTTTCATTCCTCAATTCTGTATACTTGTCATTTTTCTTCAAAATCATTGCAAACATTATTTTGTATGTCTATTTTTGAGTACAGGGAATTGACCTAGCACTTTGGGATCTATGTTTCCGTTACTACCTTAGTAAAGTTTTACAAACTCAAAAACACACCATAGAACAGTAGTTGAGATTTACAGTCCTTTGGTGAAGATATTGCATGTAAGAGGAGGACCCAGTTATGATGAAATTTCTATGGATGTGCTGATCGTTCTATATGGATAATCAATGAAATGAATCCAAAAAAGGGTGGGACCGGTGGTTTAGTCATCAATCTTTAGTTTAGCGGGTGTAGATACCTCATATCGATGTTCCGCCCAACAATTTGATCACTGTGCATCAGAGGAACATAGGATCAATCTCAAGTCAATCTAATGAACCAAATACTTACTACCAAATAGTTCAATTGAAGAGCAAATGAGACTGTAACTCAACCATTTTCATATACAGTAAAGACGATTCCACCGGCCAAACTTAATCTCACTAATCTAGGAGTAGTACCTTTCCAAAATCGACTGACACCTTCGAATTTGAAGATTTGATATGCACAATCGAATGAGTTGACATACTTTGTTTTAGCTTCAAGTGATTGCATCCGAGTCTTGATCACACTAAACAATCCTCACCAGAATGATTAAAGTAAGCATGTCAGCACATTCCCCAACAAAGACCACATTTGATCGGGAAAACTACAATGTCGAGAGGACTGAACTCTAGAGGCATAGTACAATAAACTGTCACCACACCCGCTACACCTCCTATTCCAAATGTGATCAAGGTAGGAAGTTGTTGACCAGATCGAACGTTTCCCTGAAAAAGAGATTTTAAACTACTATAAGTCGAGAACCTAACAGCAGAATTTGCACCTTGACGCATCATCTATCACCATCCCAAATTAATCAAATCACCGAAAGAAACAAAAATCAAAAGCCAAATCAAGTTAGGAATGATATAAATCCGAAAAAAAGCGAAAAGTATTAAAGTAGGAGAGCGCAGACAGACGACCGGGAATAAGCCCCTATAGATTCCAGCTAAACCTTCCATTCGTATAATCTCTCGAGTGCCTTGAACAAGACCTGAGAAACGAGGTTTAGGTTGCATAGACTCATTGACGAGTTTGGTCTTGATTGTTTCAGATGGTGTGACAGCGATGATGGCTTCTAGCATACCAGCCCCCAAACCAGCTAGAAGAGATCGTGGACCAGTGAGTCTACCCTGGGGTGAATGAGACGTAGGTTAAGTACTTTGGTCAAGGAAGAATAAATGAGAATGAAGAGAAGCGTACTTGATCATCAGCAAGCATTGACTTGAATTTGTCATAACTTAAAAACCTGACTCCAGCTTTTAAACCATTTCCAATGACTAGAGCTGAGCAACCTGAATATAGTCCTCGGATTCCATCTTTTGCTACAGTGGATCGAAGGATCTGGATCGGACTTGGTGGCTGGGGAACATGTCGTGAGAAAGACGAAAGAAATGAAGAGGTTAGATCAGATGAAGAGAAGAGCTCGTGATAAAATAGAAGGTTCGTCATACTCACCTTGCCATTCGTCTGGTTGGATCTGAATTGAGAACGAGTTTTGACAAATTCGGTAGGATACTAACGCCCAACGCGTGGATGATTAAAGGAATCAAAAAAAAGTAGTCTTTGTCAATTTTTCATTCAACTTCTTTGATGACGCGGTGGGATAAGAAATGATGACTATAAACTGACTGTCACAAAGCCTTCGACCGAACCAGCAACAGCTCCAGCAAAGAGGGCAGCCGCAGGATTTGTCTGTGGTGGTAGGAAATGAGACCACATTCATCAGTTGAGTTTCAGTTCTTGATGGAACGGAGAAAGATATAACGAACCTTTGAGCTTGACTTTGATGTTCCCGATGACATTTTCCTTCGGTTTGATGGTAGTGCGACTGGAGTTCAAGTGGGATCTGATTGGTGGATTATTGATCGTGATGTGAAGGCAGACAGAGGCAGACACACCGACGGGCTGCTAAAAGAAAAGCCCGAAACTGAAATCAGCTTCAAAACAAAAGCCCCACTAATTTCAATTTGCGTGTCAAAACTCGATGTCAGTGGAGTTTGAACCCCTCAAAGCGCCAATCAAAACGAGCCATCAAACAACAGCGCTGAAAAACGCCTGATGGTGTTTGATGGTACATTTTTTCATCCAAGTTTTCACCTTTCCCTGAGGAAGTCGAACCATGTAATTGCTCATGCCTACCACACATGGTCTCCCTAGTCATGAGCAAGCAAGGACCACCTCGAACGCACTATGCACTATGTAAGGTCGTTCTCATTTGCACTTGGACAGTCTGCCCAAAATCGCAACTGAGTGATTTTTCACCGGGACAGTTTCCTCTCCTCACACTACAAAAAATATAACATTTTCTGGGCAGAAAACATAAATATTGATCAACAAAGAGAATGAGTGGTCAGGAAGAAGACAAACTACACAAAAAAATATTTATATTACTGTCTTCCCAGTGTTGAGGGACCCTGGAAAGCCGCTATGGCCACCTATATCGATGCTGATTGGAAGTTTCAGACTCGGCACCTCACGCTCAAAATGGTCACCTGGCACCACGCCGGCCGTCTTCTTGCACAGCCAGTAGGAAGGTTGTTAATTACAAACACCTTGTATCACAAGATAAGTCTTTAATCTATTCTTTCTTAGTGTCTTTGTTTTATCATCTTTTTTTGATCTTTTTTAAGCTTTTTCCAACCAACCATCATCGTCTGGCTACTTACATGTTAGCTCAGACGACTGATTCCGGCAGTTCAAATGCTACTATGGCAAACGAGCTATCAACCATGTTCAGTGAAGCTGACAATCCGGTGCATTGGGACTCGGCTGCCAACCAGGTCAAGTGTTATACACACAAGATTGGCCTGGTTGTCAAAGCAGCCCTCAAGGCCTTAGGTTTACGTGCTGGGCACAGTAAACCTACCACCTCACCTGGTGTTACATTACCAGCGCCTACTATGTCACTCAATGAGGGTGATGAAGACCTTCAGTTTGATTCATCGGATGAGGACCAAGACAATGCAGATCTAGACAAAGAATCGAGTGATCCGCCATTCGACAGCACCTCGGATCTTGACTCCGACAATGGTGGAAAGGACTCCAACATTGCTATGGCTGTACGCAAAGTAAGGCTATCTTTCATTTTGAATCATGTTTTTCCAAGATGTCTGGCCTATACTGACATGCTATCTCATTTTCTGATGTAGGCCAAAAAATTCAACGGTTTATGTACCACAACCTCAGCTAGGTGTCAAGAATTTATAGCTAAGGCCGAACAGTTGGAGTACAAGGGCCGTTCCCCAATCTCAGGCTGGGGAGTGCGCTGGAATGTTGACGCTGACTACGTCAAGAGATTGTCTGATGCACGTGATGTAAGTCCCATTCACTTACCCTTCCATTATTTTTCTTCATCTCTTTATCTTTTTTTGTTTTGCTTTTGTTTGTTAGGTTGTGGATGTGATTCTCCTCAGCAATTGCAAAACTCATCATTACCAAGGCTTAGACATAACCAGTGGTGAATTGAGATTTTGGTCAAGATACTGGAGGTGAGTTTTTTCATCATTCACGTTATCTTTCACTTTAGTTATGTTTTTTAACATCTGTATCTCTGCACAGGTCTTTCTGTATGCAACCAAACACATGGAACATGATTCTCCAACTGGCTGTATCTTGCTTGCTGAATACTCATGTATCATCCTTGAGGTTACTCGGCTTCTGGACAACTGCATTGACCCAGACCTCAAGCACATGCTCCAGTTGATGTGTACTGATAATGAAGGTTATCAAGATGAAGCAGTTGCCTCAGACATGATTGTCTTGAGTACCATCTTCAATCCTCAATTCCGAATCCGATTCTTTGACTTTAATTATCCCGACGAGGTGGTCCAAGCCAAACATCTGTTTACATCTGTTGTCAACAAAGCCCTTGATGACTGGCCTGAAGATCCTACTAGCTCAGAATCCAAAGACGTACCTCAAACCCCACCCTCTTCCTTTTCACATTCCCCTAACTTTCCCGACTTTGATGTCTTTACCACTCAAGTAACTTCTCAATTGGCTTCCAACAAACGCTTGAACAAATGGGTCAAGTATGTCAAAGGTGTCCACTTATTACTTGCTGGTCAAGATGAACTTGGTTGGTGGAAGTTCAGTTGGTCTTTTGCTTTCACTTACTCAATTATATTTCATCTGATAGTGTTTCTTATTTCTAGGAGCATGCAAAAGATTTCCCTGTACTTGCAACCCTGGCCTGTAATTACCTGTGTTACCAGGCACGTCTTGCCCATGTGAACGCACCTTTTTTTCTGTGGCGGATATTGCCATTCCTGGTTGTGCATCATGAATCAGTAAGATGATTTAGAAGCTGGTAGAAGTGCGCAAGTGGTTGAAGTCAAAGATATCACTATCAGGTCAATTTGCTGAAGCTTCAGCTTATATCCTAGCTTTCAAATCTTTGGACACAAAGACTAAGAAGAATTAGGTTATCTGTCAACTGAGAGGAATTCTGCTCCGCAGAATTCCCATTACAGTTGCAACAGAAATCACATGCTTTGCTAAAAGCATCTTAAGAATAAAACTAAAAACATAAAAAAACCTGGTTCAGGACAAGAACCTTTACACCTCTAACACTCAAGTCTCAAGAGTGCAAATTTAACAGTTACCTTAAGAAAAAACCAAAAAACTAGAAACAATGTCGAGGACAATATTTTGAACCCTTCTCCTCGATTTGACCCGGTAACAATTTAAAATTACAATCAAAACTAAATAAGGGTCCAATGACCTCATAAACTTGACCAAGTAATTCCAACTAGGCAAATAGCAACCAGACCCAGGCCGAAACAGTGACAACGTCACCCGGCCTAAAATTCTATTCCCTAGACCAACTAAAAAAGAAAATGAAATCTCTCCTTTAAATATAACCTCGCTTTTGCAAAGCAAAGAACAAGGATCATCTTTTTTACAACCAAACCAAAAATTACAAGTTACTTCTTTAAAAACTGTTTTCCATTTTAGAAAAAGATCACATCTTTCATCTCCAAGTTCGAAACTCCTGTTACACTTTTTAGAATCTAGATAGAATCTACTTCTTCACTTTATAACATCAGTTTCCCACTCTTATTCTCTCTTCTCTATCTTTTCTCTCTTATCTCCAATAAATAAACTAGGACGTTAAAGATCACGATAGTAGTAACTATCTTTGACTAAAGTTCCTTTCAATTTACATTTTTTTGATAAAAGATCTGTTTTATCAAACCAACACTGAAGCATCACCCTAAGGAATAGCTTGCGTCTTTTTTAACTAAAAACATATTCACCTTGGAAGAAAATAAAAGTGATTGCACTTTTATTTTAAATACTGGCAGTGGTTTTTATCCCGCACCTAAGACAGAATATAACTAACAATTGTATTCTTTTTTCTACTCACAAAGAACTTGAAAAATAATCTCCCTCCAGTTTCGAATAACAAATTGTGTAAAACTCGATAGAATACATTTTGTGAGTACTGTTCAGCACTGCTTCATTTCAAGTTTACCCCAGCTTGAAGTCTCAGGCTGACATTATCATTTCTTCAAGATATTGTATTTTTTCTCCAATTTCTATTCACTTTCTCTTTTTCCCTCTCTACCCCATAAAATCCTCTGTCTGCCTCTGATCATGTGGTAGATTGTGAGGGTTGGGTGCTCTGCTGAGGACTCAAGACTCACTAAATGGGCAAGTGAAGGTTTGTAAATTTTAAATAATTGTCTTTATATTTCAATTATATAGTAATTACAATAGAAATTTATGAAAGAAAGAGAAAAGGGGGAGGAGGACTGGTCTGTTTGGATAAACCCAGACAGACTACTGCTAAATGAATGCTTAAAAGGATATTTAAATTATAATTATAATTAATGAAAACTGGATCCAAGGTTTTCCTTCAAACTTCTATTGACAGAATGAAGAGTGAGGTCTAGATCACTACACTGGTTGTTCTTATGCTCACCAACCTAAGTACTTGTATATAGGCCACTACCCTGTGAGTTGTTGAAGGTCACAAACCTAGTAAAGAATCTACTTGGGGAAAGTAGAGGATCCAGAAGAGTGAAGGGTGTGTTACTTACTTTTAGTCAGGAAGCTGTCTAAAGTATATGAAATAAATCACTAGTCTTATTATATAAGACTCTTGATTGTGTAATTCAATATTACTTTAAAGTTGTTCTCTAAAAGTGGTATGTAATAAAAGCTTAGGGGAAAATCTCTGAAGGCTGAGAGAGGAGGAGTTTATATAATCTCCTCTCCAAACCTAACTGTAGTGATATTTGTTTGTATCACTACTGTGGTTTAGGGTTGAATTATTACTATTAGTTATGATTATTATTAATACTATATAATTACATATACATGTTATGTAAGTTATGTAGTATAAGCATATTAACTCTTGACACTGAGTTATGAGGTGTAATTGGTGTTTTGCTACATATTACATATGATTTTAAATGTATATGTATATGTACTTGATGTTTATATATGTTCTATTATATGTTACGTGTGTTTTATAAGCTGTATGTACATGTAATTAGGTTTATAAGTGGAAATTATATATTATAAGTTAGTTTTGGGTACATGTATATGTACTCAGGGCTGACATAGATACAGCTATGTAATCATAAATAGCTCTCAAAAATGAAACAAATTGTCAATGTTTCCCATTACTTTCTCTTTTGGCTTCTCAAGTTGTGTGTGTGATTCTTTAGTTTTTTAAAACTTTGTGTTCTTTCTTTCATACCTTGTACATCCCCACTCTTCCATTGATGACACAAGTAATCAAACCGGTGTTTCAACCATTTTGACCGTGCTTCTATGCGCTACCAGAGCCAAATTTTGAGCATAGCAAGGCAGAGCAATCCATTACCGCGCATGACTCTAGGAGTTCATAGCGACCAGGTACTTGTAGCAAAGCAATTTGGTCTCTAATCATAGCACCAAATCGCTGTGCTTGTAAAAATCTCATTTATAGTGCAGCACAGCGGAGCATGGTGGTGTTGTCTGACTGCTGCAAACAAGAGGCCAGCACTCTGTTATTGTCAAAGAGTCTGTCTAGATGCCCAACAAGGCAATGTGGGTGTTGAAGATGGTAAGCAATTGATACGCTAATCTGGATCCTAATCTCCAATTTGTCAATAACATAGCAATCAGAGATGCCTTTCCAAATCCACTATGCATATACACCCTTTGGAAGCACTTGGTTGGTCTCTCAAAGTATAATTTGTTGTGGACTATGTTTGGTTTCACATCCTATTCAACAAGATTGTGAAGGTATCCATTGCTGTGGTAGTACCTAATGTTGTCTTTTTGGTATTATCTAGTGATGTCTTTTCGTCCTATTGGTCAAGGACTTCCGGTGTGCAGTTACATGTCAAGAAAAGGAGTTATTCAAATTAATGAAATTAAATTAACAAAGATATGTACGGGCTGGGATGTGTGAGTAAGGAGATTGCTATGAAGGAACATATTGGGGTATTATTGTGTCTGTTTTGGGAATGAGTCGTGTGCAACTTGAGTGTTTTCTTTTGAATGTGTTTAATTAAATTTGTGCTGCTCTTGTGTTCTTATTTTTACTTAAATATTTGTTGTTGTTCATACCCAGATTCTTTTTCCTTATCAAAAAGAATCTTATTTCTGCTTTGTACTCATTTACTTCACTTGACCGTACTGTGATCCTGTTGCTTACGCACAGGTTTGTCACGTTTTGATTAGCTCTACATAGCTTTTGTGGCCTGTTGCCTTGACTTACGCATTTCCTGATTACCCCAGGTTTGTCACATTTTGGTTAGCTCTACATAGCTTTTGTGGCCTGTTGCCTAGACTTACACATTTCTTGATTACCCCAGGTTCTATCTTTTATTGGCAATGCCACACTACTTTCCTCTGAGCTTAGTCATTACGCAACTTTACATCTTCACACAATCCATGAGTGTGGTGTGAATGCTGCAGTCTCATATGGCAAGTCTGAATCTGGATTGAGATCCACCCTCCACTGTTCAGACAGCATAGCTACTCAAGACACAAATTCAACACTGTCTACTTGTACTACAACTCTCATCAAGCTTTCTTTGAAGATAAATGTTGTGGTGAAGACTCAAGAGCCTGACTCGCCTTGTGTTTCCTTCATCCATCAACATTGAGCAATATCTGCCGCCCTTGGAGGCTTGCTTGACACATTTGCTGCTTTGCATTGCTTCTTGAGTCTGTGATTACATTGTACATACCTTTTTCTAGAACTGAGAAGTACTGGAAGTTTGGTGTGGCATACTCTGTCATGGACGATCAAGATTGTCTGAGATGTGTATAGTGCAATACAGTCAAAACCCTCAAAAGGCATACCCCATTATTTCCATAAGGGCATCCACAGCTGTGTGCAGTAAACCGTGACATACATAGATTTGGGGTATTTTCATCCACATCTGTTACCCCCAAACACATACTTAGCTTAGGCAATTCTCTACGTATGAGTTGAAATAGGCCAAATGTGTTCTTTTTTGGCTTGCACCCTAAATCCTTCTGTACCTCACTTCTCCCATAACCCCCAACTTGTCAATTGCACTCTCCAAAAATCATAAAACTTGATGATCAACTCACCCATAATACACCTCCCCAATTATGCTACAAAGCATATTGTAGGGAACCACAGCTGTACATTGTTCAAAATTCATACCTCAAAAGCTGCCCTCAATGATCTGTGCAACCCTGCATATGTTACAAATTTATGACATGGCTGTGGATGCCCTAACCCCTTTAAATCCATGGGGTATGGATTCCACATTTGCGGTGGGGGCCAAATTTGGACTTTACCACCTATTCCCTTATCCCATACCAAAATCATGATGTTTTTTGATGAAAACACTGTTAAAGCCATAATTCCTGGGACATCTGGAGGGTCAACAAGCCATCCATTGATGGATTTTGTAAGAATTTGGCGCTTCAATCTTGCTCAAATGTAGTGTTCTCCGCAGCAATGGTGGCTTTCATCCTTTGACATTGTATATCACTTCTACACTGGAGGGAATGCTAACCAGGTCCTCTGTGTGTGTGAGCTCCATGCTGCTGAGCAACACACAACAGTCTTCTAATACTGATTACTTCAAACTCCAAAATTATTGATCAATCTCAGAAAACCCCATCCATCACATCCAAATTTCCATCAAAGTCAAACCTTGTGTGATTGATATGTTTCACAATTGCCCATCTCTATCAGTCTATCAAAGACTATCTCAAGATAATTCCTTTGGGATCAATTGCTCATCCCAATCCACCCATTCTCAAGTTGACCAACCATCTAACTCCAGTGGTATCAAAACATTCCATCGCAAAAATCATATTCCCTGTTTTCAATTTTGTTCACTTTGGTCACTTCTTGAACTCATTATAACTTGTAAGCACAGGCATAGATATGATCAATTGTATGATTAGATGTACAGTCCCCTCCAAGTGGTTTACATAATCATTCAAGTTCTGCAGTGGCGGGGCCGGGGCCTGTCGCAAACCCAATGATTACAAATCTTAGGCGTGGGGACGTGTACAATGCTATAATTGATATCCCATCCAAGAATTGAGCTGAGCACATTATCCCTCTAACCCCATAGCAATTTTGGTTTCAGAGGGTTTGTATGAATCAAAGCCTTGTGCAACCCATCTGGCTGGCCCGCAAAATTGGCCAGCCGCTGGTAATTTCACATTATGTACAGGCATTTCACATGTATTTGAATATGCCTGTGTGTCACACACCTTAATCCGCCAACTGGTGTGATACTTATGAACAAAATCAAATTTGATCCATCCTAAACAGAAAAAAAGGATATTTGAAAAACAAACTTCAACAAAGTGCAAGCGAAATAAAAGAAACAATTGTGATTTAGGAGACCTTGGTGGTATTTAATTTTGTGCTTGTCTAGGGACGGTGGGTGGGTGACAAAAGATGAATTGGCACAACAAGATTGGCAGAAAAGAGACTACGTCTAAAGCAAGTTGAGAAATCTGAGATGGTTTTCTTCATGAGATGAGAATTGAGAGGCAAGTATTTATGCTGTATCAAACTTGCATATTCTCCAATTTGTTGTTTGAAGCTTTTTGTATCAGCTGCCAATCTTTCTACCCCAATCTATGTATTTCATATATCACACTAATAAATGATTTATGACTATAGAAAGTCCCTGTTAGAAAACTAACAAACAAGAATAGCTCTTCCCTGATTAAACAACAAATCTATATCAAAGTGCCATCACAGTTTCTCAAAAAAAAAATTCCACTTGATCACAAAGGATGGGAATGAAAAGACAAAGAGGAAAGTCTCCTCCACCGCCTCCAATTCCTGGAAGCTTGCCACTTAACTGAGCAGTCTGCATTTTGAGGTTGATGGTCATAATTTCAGTTGTTCAAGCCAAGATGGGGAGCACATGCTAAGTATGTAACGGGTTTGCTTTAGCAGATCATAATAGTACTAATACATGATACCTTGGTTCGGGGAAATTGAAATGACACTTTGTTGACAGATTTGGAATTACATATGGCTGCAGTGTCAAACGTACTGACCAGCGTCCCGCGGCCGGCACTGGTCATGAGGTTTGCACAGGGCTGCTAATGCTCACGATATAGAGGGAATTTCTAGAAGATCCATACCAGGGCTAAAACTCTCTAAACCCATAGCCAATCAGTTCCACCAAATAGTATCTTGAGCAAACTTAACTGAGTCCCATTGCTGGACCTAACCACAAACTCCAACTTTAGGTGTAAGTCCCTTGCTATAGTTGATGGTTGGGTCCAGCGTTGGGACATTAAGTTTGTATTGAGTGGCTCTGAGTGGCTGCCGCTGGCTGAAATGGGTGTTGAGTCAGCATGAGCCCCGTTTACCGCGGGCTTGGGGATCTCTGGCTTCCGTACCGTTGGTATGGTCCCTCAGGCTAGGTCTCAGCCCCCCGGCTCCGTACCAACTCCAACAGAACAGGAGCCAGGCCAGAGTATGAGGATCCCCAGTTTATATTGGGGAACCAAGCTACTGTAATTATAGCAGAGAGGCATGGTATTGAGGACAGATAGGGAGAATTTGAGGTGAGGAAGGACTTGTACATAGCCATAAGACATTGAATACACTGAAATACTTGCATAAGGAAGTAGAAGATCAGCCAGCATTGGCTCATGAAGAGGATGTGCAAAGATTTTCTGCTATAGCAGGCTCTACCCGATAAAACTCGACGGGGGCCAACAGGGAACCGATATTTCGCTAGGCCCCCGCTTTTTGGT